>NC_045440.1:146476644-146484935 GCF_002776525.5 Piliocolobus tephrosceles
GTCCAGCCATAGCCGCAGAGCCCTGTCTTCCAGTGCTGCTCCTGCACTGGCCCTTCCTCAGAGGGGAGGACGCTGCAGGGAGCCACCTCCCAATCCCACACTATTGCTTTGCCTCCTACCTGCCCCTGTGGCACTCACTGGCCTGGCCCTCAGGACACCCAGAGGAGCTCCCAGCCACAGTTTCAATGGTGCCCAGCTAACAGCTCCTAGTGGCCTCTGAGGGCCTTGCCAGTGTGACGGCTCCTGCTGCAGCTCCCAAAGGGTGCTCTCCTGCTAGCCTTGGCTGAAGCACCGCCTGCTCCAGCAGGGTCTGAAGCTCAGCCTTGAAGAGGGACCTCTCCCAAATGCGTTTGGTCCCGGGGGCTCCACCCAGCCCTTAACCTGTGGTTGCTTCTGGGCCCGCCCCTCCTGCCTCTTAGAGGGCTCTTGTCCCTTCACAGCTGTTCCCAATATCCAGCCCCTACTACCTGTTAATAACTCCAGGAAACTTCCTCTGCCTGCTGGCTGTGTGGTTTGTCTCCTGATGACCCTGAGGGAGGCACAGCCCTGTGCGGTCTGGGCTCCATCCTCCCACATTTCCTGCCTATCTCAGGCTCCAGCCACATGGGCCCCTGTCCTGCTCGTGTGGGTAATATGGTAGAGTTCAGACCAAAATGTCAGTCATATTAATACAAATAAGTGGGCTTCACTCACCTGTTAAAAACATTTTTAGGGTCGGGCGTGGTGGCTCACACCTGTAATCCCAGCACTTTGGGAGGCCGACGCGGGCGAATCATGAGGTCAGGAGTTTGAGACCAGCCTGGCTAACATGGTGAAACCTCGTTTGTACTAAATATACAAAAAATTAGCCAGGCGTGGTGGTGGGCGCCTGTAGTCCCAGCTACTCGGGAGGCTGAGGCAGGAGAATGGCGTGAACCCAGGAGGCGGAGCTTGCAGTGAGCTGAGATCTGGCCACTGCACTCCAGCCTGAGCGACAGAGCAAGACTCTGTCTCAAAAAAAAAAGAAAACAAAAACATTTTTAGTTTGGGTCATAAAACAAGACCAACTATATGCCAAATAAAAGATACACACCTAAAAAATGATTCTGACAGGTCAAAACTAAAAATGTGGGCAAATGGACAATAAGAAAGTCAAAGTCATGACAAATAAAACATTAAATGGGACAATACATATTTTAATGCAAAAATCCACAATTCATAATGTAAAAATAACAGTCATGACTGTCTATGCACCAAATAATAAAGCAGCCACTTTTATAAAGCAGAAACTCCAGAGGCAGAAGGAGAAATAGATACAAAAACACTAGTCATGAGAGACTTTAACATAGCACTGTTAGCATTATACCGGTGAGGCCAAGTGGACGAAGAGTAGGTGAGAGCTTAGAAGACCTGCATATCATACAGACATTAAAAATAAATGCAATCCTAGGCCGGGCATGGTAGCTCATGCCTGTAATCCCAACACGTGAGGAGGCTGAGGTGGGTGGATCACTTGAGGTCAGGAGTTCAAGACCAGCCTGGTAAACATAGTGAAACCCCGACTCTACTAAAATAAAAATACAAACATTAGCTGGGTATGATGGCACACACCTGTACTCCCAGTGACTCGGGAGGCCTGAGGCACGAGAATCACTTGAACCTGGGAGGCAGAGATTGCAGTGAGCCGAGATCGTGTCGCTGCACTCCAGCCTGGGTGATAGACTGAGACTCAGTCTCAAAAAAAAAAAGATAAATGCATCAAAAACACACTTTCTCACGTGCACAGAAAACAAAGACTCTCACTGATACGGGACTTGTCCCTTGTGTGAAGCCCCTTGGGCTCCCCGTCCCTCACGCCTTGTGCTCAGCACCCAGCTCTTTTGCAAGGTCAAGAGCCCTGTCGGACACCAGCAGACCACCAGGTGCTTACAAGTTCCTGATACCTGATACGGCGGGAAAGAGAACAAAAGCCCCTTATTCCCAATGTAGCTTCGCCAGTCTCCAGCTGATCAGCACCAAAAGCTCATGAAGCCGTCAGCGACACAGTCCTGCCTTGGGGGTCCCGCACGCACAGCTACGCTCAAAGTGTACCTTGTATTCAGTTGACGCAAAAGTAATTGTGGGTTTTGCCATTGAAAGTAATAGCCAAAACAGGCCGGGCGCGGTGGCTCACGCCTGTAATCCCAGCACTTTGGGAGGCCGAGGCGGACGAATCACAAGGTCAGGAGATCGAGACCATCCTGGCTAATACGGTGTCTCTACTAAAAATACAAAAAATTAGCCGTGCGTGGTGACGGGCGCCTGTAATCCCAGTTACTCAGGAGGCTGAGGCAGGAGAATGGCATGAACCCTGGAGGCGGAGCTTGCAGTGAGCTGAGATCCGGCCACTGCACTCCAGCCTGGGGACAGAGCGAGACTCTGTCTCAAAAAAAAAAAAGAAAGAAAGAAAGAAAGAAAGAAACAGCCAAAACAGCAATTACTTTTGCACCAACCTCATACTAACCTTTCCCTCATTTTGCAGTAAAAATCACACCCTGGATGGAGATGTTAAATGCTAGTGATCCATGCAATGCGTTCACCGGCCACAGGTCCACCTTTGCACACCTGACTCACCAGGATTGTATGAAGATGCAGGTACAGCTCCCACAAAGGGAACTTCCCCTCAAGGCACCAGGGACTGCTCTCCCGCCAAACAGCCACTCTGTCTCTCAGGGTGGACTCTGCAATAAACTCTTGGCTGGGTGCGGTGGCTCACGCCTGTAATCCCAGCACTATGGAAGGACGAGGCGGGCGGATCACCTGAGGTCGGGAGTTCGAAACCAGCCTGACCAACATGGAGAAACCCCATCTCTATTAAAAATACAAAATTTGCCGGGCACGCCTGTAATCCCAGCTACTCGGGAGGCTGAGGCAGGAGAATCACTTGAACCTGGGAGGCGGAGGTTGTGGTGAGCCAAGATCGTGCCATTGCACTCCAGTCTTGGCGACTAGAACAAAGCTCCGTCTCAAAAAAGAAAAGAAAAAGAAAGAAAAAAAATCTCCTTTGCCTGCTCTTACTGTGGACTCGATCTCAAATTCTTTTGTGCAGCGAAGTCGGGAACCTGACCCGGCCACCCACAGGCGGCATCAGCACAGAAGGTCACAAAAAAGACACCAGGAAACCCCGTAAGCGAGAAACTGGAAACCGCGCACTCTGGTCACGATGAAAAGATAATGAGAATTTGTCAACAGTATTATTGCAAAGGGCCCTTCCACCTGGAAGTTTAAAAACAACTCTTGGGTGAAAGGAGAAGTCCAAACTGAAATTACAGAATGTCTTTTGAAAGTGTGATTGTAATAAACACTTGTGGTTGCTGCCTGCTTTGCTGATGGTGGCTCATCCCCTGTGGCCAATCTGGGTTCACCCTGGTGGGTGTGCACGGGCCTGACACCCCTGGCCCTGGACCGCCCACCAACCTGGGCTGGCCCTAGTGGGCGTGCGGGCCTGACACCCCCAGCTCTACGCCACCCAGCGGCCCCTGCACTGCTGCTTCCTGCCGTGCGGTTACCTCTGACCCCCCAGCTCCGTTAGCCTTCATCCATAAAGTCACACGGTGCCTCTCAGAGAGGCTGTCACTGACCACACCAAGGGTAGCCTCAGTCCTTACCATGAAGGCTATTTTTTCCGTCCTTTTCTTTCTTTTTTTTTTTTGAGATGGAGTTTCACTCTTGTTGCCTAGGCCAGAGTGTAGTGGTGCGATCTCAGCTCACTGCAACCTCCCCTTCTGGGTTCAACAGATTCTCCTGTCTCAGCCTTCTGAGTAGCTGGGATTACAGCACCTGCCACCACGCCCAGCTAATTTTTTTAATTATTATTTTTAGTAGAAACGGCGATTCACCATGTTTGCCAGGCTGATCTCGAACACCTCAGGTGATCCACCTGCCTCAGCCTCCCAAAGTGCTGGGATTACAGGTGTGAGCCACCGCTCCCGGCCTATTCTTTCTTTTATAGCATGTGTTAATTTTTAAAATTGTGGTAAAATACACATAACGTAGAATTTGCCATTTGAACGGTTTGTTAAGTGTACAGTTCAGTGGCCTTAAGCATCTTCCCTGCTGCACGACCATCACCACCATCATCTCCGGCTCCCTTCATCTTCCCACACTGAAACCGTCCCCATCAAACACTCAGCCCCACGCCTCCCTCCCCCAGCCCCAGCAGACACCATTCTACTCTCCGTCTCTACGGATTTGACTACTTGGCTGGGGTGCAGTGGCTCATGCTTGTAATCCCAGCACTTCGGGAGGCCAAGGCAGGAGGATCGCATGAGTCCAGGAGTCCCAGACCAGCCTGGGCAACATGGCCAGACCCCATCCCTACAAAAACTACAAAAATTATCCGGGTGTGGTAGTAACTGCCTGTAGTCCCAGCTACTCAGGTGGCTGAGGTGGGAGGATCACCTGAGCCCGGGAGGTTGAGGCTGGAGTGAGCCGTGATTGCACCACTGCTCTCCAGCCTGGGCAACTGAGCAAGACCTTGTCTCAAAAAAAAAAAAAGATCTGACTACTCTAGAGGCTCCGCAAGGTGCATCCCTGCTGTAGCAGGTGTCAGAATGTCTTCCTTGTTAAGGCTAAACAGTGTCCCATTGAATGTATATTCCACGTTTCGTGTATTCATCTGTCAGTGGGCACTGGGTTGCTTCCTTCCAACTCTTGGCTGTTATGAATAATGCTGCTATGACCATGGAGGTACAAAAAGCATGTATTACTTTATTTTTTTAAGACAGGGTCTCACTCTGCTTTCCTGACCGGAGTGCGATATCGACTCACTGCAGCCTTGACCTCCCCAGCTCCCACGATCCTCCCGCCTCAGCCTCCCTGCTGTGACCCTGGCTGGCGCCACCTGCAGCAGAAATGAGCCTGCCTGGCTGAACCCGGCTCAATCAACCTGCAGAATTGTGAGAAATGATCAGACAGTCATTTTAAAGTTACCAAACTTTAGAGTGGTTAGTTACCGAGCAATACGTATCTAAAACAGCGATCAATATATTTATTGAATAAATATATTCAATATCTGTTGAATAAACATAACCCTCCTGCAGTCGCTAATTCGGAACTGTCCTTTGGTTCCACTGAACTGAAGCCGAAACGGGCAAGTGGGAGCCTCGCCCACAGCCCTGGGGAAGTCAGGTTCACAAAAACATTTTTTAATTTTTTCTCTTTTGAGACAGAGTCTCGCTCTATTGCTCAGGCTGGGTGTGGTGGTACAGTCATAGCTCATTGCAGCCCCAACCTCCAGGGCTCAAGCAATCCTCCCTCCTCAGCCTCCCATGTGCTGTGACCACAGCTGCACACCACCATGCCCGGCTTATTTATTTATTTATTTATCATAGAAACGGACCTCACCATGTTGTCCAGGCTAGTCTCAACCTTCTGGGCTTAAGAGATCCTCCTGCCTTGGCCTCCCAAGTAGCTGGGACCACAGGAGCCCATCACCACACCCAGATAATTTACTTATTTTTTTTTGTAGAGACAAGGATCTCACTATGTTGCCCAGGCTGGTCTCAAACTCTGGGGCTCACGTGATCCTCCTGCCTCAGCCTCTTGGAGTGCTGGGATTGTAGGCATGAGCCACCACACCCGGCCCTAAAATCTTGATCCATATCCGTGTTTTACCTAAGCCAAAAACATTGCAAAACCCCTAAACTAAACCTGGTTCTGCTCACTTCTTTCTCGTGCTACAGAAACCAGGGTTGATCATCAACAGCCTCTGAGGATTTCAAAAGCTTCTTATGGGAAGGTGCTATCTCGAGACGCTGGCCTTGGAGCGAGTGACCTTCCCCATCCCTGGGATGGAACAAGTTCACAGCAGACAGAGACGCAACACCATCACCATCACTCTCCAGGTGCCAGGGGAAGTGCAGCTGGCAGGGCAGGGCCCACGGGTCCTGAGGGCTACTTTCCTGAATTTTCCTGATGTCTCCTGAGCCTCTGGTTGCCCATTTCTTCTCTTTGTTGTTGCAGCGTTGAGAGAGAAGAGCAGAGCCTCTCCCATGGTGACCGCAAGCCAGCCTCCAGATGGGCATTGAGCGTTTTTCAGCCTCCTTATAGGATAAACTTGTGATTTCACAGCACATGTTTTAGTCGGAGCTGCAGCTTTGATTTGGCTAATAGGGTTAAAACAGTGGAAAGCATACACAACGCAATTGTAAGTGATTTGGTTTTATTTATGTGATGCCAGCCTGTGCCCATCAGCGTCCCTTGATTTGAAAGCCTGTAATTCACATTACGGACTTCCTTTGTAGGCCACGAAAATTCAACTTCAAAATCAATTATCTAGATTTTTTTTAAACTGGCTGTTTATTGCTTAACTCTCACCAATAAGTGACATTGATGAGCTCGCTCACACAGCACCTCATGGGGAGGCAAAAAGGCCAGGATGGGGCAAGGGTTCCCAGCTTGCTCTAAAATGAACAAGCCATTCAAGTAACACTTTCCCCAACTCGGCGGGGAAGGTGCACCCGTTCCCCGCTCCACAGGCATTGTAGGGAAACTGCTTTGTCCGCACAGCAGAAGCATAGCAACAGACAGCAATGCTGCCTTCCAGTTCCTACACAGCAGGTCCACAGTCTCCAGCCTCCGCAACACCTTCCCCTTTAGTGACTGTCGACATAAAAACATACAGCAAAACATCTAAGTGAAAAACGGTTTTATTTGAGAGTCATATACAAGTAGAGTTGCCATTCGGGACATACATACAGGTCGGGGGGTGCCCTCCAGTGTGGACGGAGAACAAAGGAGAAGTTTCGGGTTTTATGAAGGAAAGAGGAGGCTATGCAAGTCATTTTAAAAGAAAGCTCACTGGCACCAGCAGTGACTTACAGGAGCGGACTGGTGAGCGTCTAGAGTTACTGAGTGCGACTTGTGACCCTGGAATGCGTTGCCTTGACAGGTGCACCTGAGGCCGTGAGACCAGGGGGAAGTGGCTGGCTGTTCTGCCACTGGCTGTCCTGTGTGACTCGTGGAGCGAGCTGCGGTGTGGGAACTTTTCTTAAGATAGTTCCTGTTATCGGCCAAATCGTGGGTGAGAGAGCTCCCCCTTCATGGCCTTCCCGGCTTTGCCAGGGTTTGACACAAGCGACTGCTTTTTTTTTTTTTCCTTGAGACGGAGTCTCGCTCTGTCGCCCAGGCTAGAGTGCAGTGGCCCGGCCTTGGCTCACTGCAAGCTCCGCCTCCCGGGTTCATATCATTCTCCTGCCTCAGCCTCCCTAGTAGCTGGGACTACAGGTGCCCGCCACCACGCCCGGCTAATTTTTGTATTTTTAGTAGAGACGGGGATTTCTCCATGTTGGCCAGGCTGGTCTGGAACTCCTGACCTCAGGCAATCCACCCACCTCAGGCTCCCAAAGTGCTGGGATTTCAGGCGTGAGGGACTGCGCCCCTCTCCATTTTGAATCTGACAACGTTCACGTGACCAAAGAAAGGAACTCGAGCCCCGCCTTCTGCAGCTACAGAAAACTCCAATGCTCCCAAGGCTTCCCACGGACCTTCACTTCTCCCAGTGGCCACCTGTCCACATGGGCTCCAAATGCCTGCCCCAGTCCTCACCGCCCTCTGCCTGCTGCCCCGCCCTCTGGTCCCCACACAACACACAGCCCTCCCTTGACCCACTGGGCAGAGCACATGGTGTGGCCAATTCTCAGGGTCAGGGTCAGGGTCAGGCTTAGGGCTGCCTGATTCTCAGTGCAAAGGTGAGTAAAGCTCTGCAGGAGACTGAGCAGGGAGGGGCCAGGGTGAAGGGAAGGCAGGCGTGAGGGGGACACGGCACTGGGGTGAGCAGGGTCCCCAAAGCTCACATCTACCCAGAGCCTCAGAAGGAGACCACTAAGGTAAGAATTGACATAAGACCGTGCCAGATGGTCCAGGGGCCCCTAAATGCAATGACATGTCATTATGAGAGAGGAGAAGAAGAAGGCATGTGGAGACAGAGGCAGAGACTGCAGCAACATGGCCACAGGAACGCCCCGACCCCTGAGGCTGGAAGAGGCGGCAAGAGCCTCCCCTGGAGCCCTCACAGGAAGCCTGACCCTCCCACCCCTCACACTTCGATTCCACGCTGCTGGCCTCCAGGGCTGTGGGAGAATACGTCTCTGTTGTTTAATGCCACTGGCAGATGGTGACGTGCCACGGCTTACACGGGGGACCCACACAATGAGCAGCACCTGCCGCTGGACCTCAGACCCTGTCCCTCCCTCCCCGGGAGGCCAGCTCACCCTCGCATGGGGGACCTCAGACCCAATTCCTCCTCCCTCTCAAGGAGGTTCTCACACGGG
>NC_045440.1:146484945-146493542 GCF_002776525.5 Piliocolobus tephrosceles
CATGAGGGAACCTGAGACCCTGTCCCTCCTCCCCAGGAGGTCAGCTCGCCCTCACACAGGGGGACCTGAGACCCTGCCCCTCCCTCCCCGGAAGGCCCTCACACCTCACACTGCTGCCAAGGGCCCCTTCTCCCATCTCCAGCTCTGCAGGTCCAGGGGCCCTCAAATCCCTGCTCCCCTCGTCCCTGGGGAAATGTTCTTTCTTCTCACATTCCAAATCTCCCCCTTGCAGAGATACATTAATCCTGCCAACATTGACGGGCCTTAGTGGGAGGTCAGCCATGCCACTTAGGAAGTGGGGACACGTCTCCCCAGAGACGGCATTTTCGGCACTGAACACAGCACTGGTCCCCCAGGACGATGACTCGTGTGTGTGGGGAGGACAGGCCTCAGGGAAGGAGCTCTCCACAAAGGGGCCTCCTGAGGACCATCCTGCAGCGGTGCCCAGAGCCAGAGAAGGGGCCTGTCAGCTTCTGTTCCCAGGCCCCAGTTTTCCACGATGCTGAGGCCTGACACGAACACAGCACTGGGGGCTCGGCTTTGTTTTGTCTTCATGCGAAGGCATTTCTCACAGCACAGGTCATGATCTTTGGTCTGTGACACCCTCATCACTGGGTTTCTTCCTTCTTAGAAGAACGTGTAACAACCATCCATGAACTCTCACCAACATAAACCCTAGGCTTTTACCAGAACGTGCTGCTGCCTGTGGGGTGTCAGACCCAAAGCCTCTAGACTCCCCTCCTAGGGTCCAAACACCAGACTCCGGAATCTTGAATTGATCGTTCTTGGTCTCCTCTGATAGGTAAGTAGGTAGGTAGGTAGGTAGGTAGGTAGGCAGGTAGGTAGGCAGGTAGGTAGGTAGGTAGGCAGGCGGGTGGGTGGGCAGGCAGATGGATGGATGGATGGATGGACAGACAGATAGATAGCTAGATAGATAGATAGATGATAGTTGGATAGAGATTGAAGGAAATAATGCATACAGTGGTCCATTTCCAAGACAATATGTCTTAAATTGGCTTAGGTCAGCAGACTACAGAAGAAACAGGATACACTAGACCCCTGCTTGGACAGCCAGCACTTACTTGTTGCCCCCACCCCCACTTAGTTGCCCTCACCCAAACCAAATAAGTTTAGTCTAAGATGAAAGCTTACTAGCCTACAAAATAGCTCGGTTTTTCTGTTCTTATCCGCCTGCCCAGCTACTTAGGTCATAAGTCAAATACTTGAAAAGCCCCCGAGCTGACTAGGATTGCAGTGCATTGTGGGCTGCAACAAAATGCAACAAGATAACCCTAAAGAAAACACCTACAGCCCCTGCCCAACAACCAATAGGTGACGTCCAGGAAGACTGTGATCCCATCATACTCAGCCTATGAGGAACTGGGGGAGGGACCTGTGCACTAGGGGATAAATTGCTTGTTGAAATCATGCTGGGTGTGCCTGTGCATCAGACACTCGACCTTGCAAGATCATGATTAAGTCTCACTTTCACTGTTCTCCAAGGTTCTAAGTCCATTCTTTGGGTTGGGATGGGTAAGTTTGTGTCTCACAAGATGATAGATAGAAAGATAGATAGATAATAGACAGATAGATAATAGATAACAGATAGATAGATAGATAGATAGATAGATAGATAGATAGATAGATAGATAGATAGACAGAGACATACATACATAGATGACAGAGAGATAGAAGACATAAATAAGAGGGATAAAGAGACAGAAAGATGGAGATGTGGACAGATGATGGAGAGGTAGCTAAGTAGATCACTAAAGAGTTTCATTAAGCCTGTAAAGCTGTAGTTTTCCTATTGCATTTCTATAAAGCATGGTAAAGTGACTTACTTCAGAGCGTTGGCTTGATGTGGTCTTCTGGGACCCCCTTGTCTACTTGGCTTAGCGCTGCCAGCACGCGGCCACACTGCTCCTGTGTGCAATGTTCCTTTGCGTGACCACAGCACCTCCTTAACCCATTCTCTGCTGAAGACCATTTTGGCTGTTTCAAGACTTTTGGTCTTGTGAACAGTGCAACTATTCACAGTAACATTCACACCCACGTCTCCTGATATTCACATGCAAGACGTTTTTCTGGGTGATGTGCCAGAAGGCAACTGCTCGGGTATGAGGGACATAAACATTCACCCCCACAGAATCCGCCCCGCTGTCTCCCCACATGGCTGTGCCAATTGATCTCCAACTTGCGGAGTCCACGAGATCCCAGCAGAGAACAGTCTCTGCCGCACGTGGCATCACCAGACTCTAAACGTTTGCTCATCTGCATCTGTGGCTGTCGCTCCCCGGGAGCTACTGACACAGAGCATTTCTCCTGTGCGCAGGTCCGTGCTCTCGGCCCCGACATTGCCTGTCCTCTTTGTGATTCTGGGTGTCATTAACCTATTCTGGTACCAACCCTTCATCACGTACGTTTGTTGCACGTCTCTTTTTCCAGTTTGTAACTCAACCTTTTGTTTTAAGATACATTTTAACAAACAAAAATTTTTAATTTTCTTGTCAAATTTATCAATTTTTTTGTTATGAGATTTTCTATTTGTGTCTTAAGAAATTCTCCAAATCACACAGAAATTCATTTTTATTTTCTTGTAAAAGTTTTTCAGGGACCTGGTGAGGTGGCTCACGCCTATAATCCCAGCACTTTGGGAGGCCAAGGTGGGAGGATCCCTTGCGGCCAAGAGTTTGAGACCAGCCTGGGCAACCTATTCAGACCCCGTCTCTACAGAAAGATTTTTTTTTTCAATTAGCTGGACAAGGTGGCTCACATTTGTAATTTCAGCACCTTGGAAGGCTGAGAGGCGGGAGGATCACTTGAGCCCAGGAGTTCAAGACTAGCCTGGGCAACATAGGGATTCTCTATCTACCAAAAAAAAAAATGTTTTTTTTAATTGGCTGGACACGGTGGTGTGTACCTATGGTCCCAGCTACTCAGGAGGCTGAGGCAGGAAGATTACTTGAACCTGGGAGATCAAGGCTGCAGTGAGTCGTGGTTGTGCCACTGCACTCCAGCCTGGGCAATAGAGCAAGACCCTAGCTCAAAACCAAAAAAAACAAAAAAAGATTTTCAAGTTTTGTCCTTGACGTTCATGCTCTTGATTTATCCTGGATTTATTTCATGGATGGTGTGCGGTGGGTACCCAGTGGGACTTCCCATGCAGACAGCTCCCATCTCAGCTCTGTGTATTGAAGAGGCCCTTGCAACCCTGATCTGGCCCGCCCCTCCCGCATTGGTGAGCAGGACTATTTCTGGGTGCGTGGTTCTGCCTCGCCAGGCAACTGTGGATCCCGGTAAGGACGCTGCACTCTCTTAACTGCCACAGCTTCAGCAGGACGTGTGGTGTCAGCTGGCCCAGGTCTGCCTCCTCCATGAGCTTTTGCCTGGCTGTGATTCTCAGCCCCCTCCCCTTTCCAGCTGCCGAACCTGGAGCAAGTCAGCCCTCTCCCCCAGCCCATTTCTCCCTGTGAAACAGGGACCACGTGGCGGCCTCCACCCAGGGTAGAGCTGCAGCTGGAGAGGAAATGCATGCGTGGTGATGGCCCTGCAAATGCCTCTGGTGTGTTCAGTCCCTAAATATTCCCTCTCTCACAAGAGTGTTTGGCCATCTGGGGTAAACACCAAGCTCCCTGAAGGCCCAGTGTCTGAAGGCAGCAGGTCTCCATTGCCAGAAACACACTGAGGCACAGAGGCTGGCAGCTGACAGCCTGCAGGGAAGCTGTCTCCAACATCCTCAAACTCTGGGATGCCTCGCAACGAGGCCCCTCCCCTCAGGAGTGAGGGAAGGAACCGCAGGCAGAGCAGGGGCCCGGGTGTAAGCCCAACCCCCACACACACCGCTGGGAGGGCCACCCCGGGGAAAGGTGCCTGCCCAGGGCCCCAGGGAGAGGCAGGCGATGGCAGCCCCTTCAGCCTGAGCCCTGGACCACAGTTCTGGAGACACGGCAGGGGTCGAGGGGCTGAGGACGCACCCTGGCCCCGTGAAACCTGCGCAACCCCCCACCTCCATCAGGCCGAGATGGAGGCCCAGCTAGAGCAGCAAGCGGCCCCTCCGGAGAGCTCCGGAAGACACAGGGGACTGGAAGCCGCGGTAACCATGGCGACTGCTGTGGGAGCACCGGGGACATTTAACAAAGGACGACTTGGTTTTCTGATGTCAGCTCTGCTTCCCAGTCGTACCCTCCGATGAACGGCCCACCCCTTCTAAGACCTCCCCAGATCAAGGTCACTAGTCCTGTGGTGCTGGGGGGCCCGGTGCGGAGGTTCCATTGCCCCCAGTGGCCACATGTGCTCAGCCCCTCAGGTAGGAGACAAGGCCCAGCACCCAGGAGGGATTGGAGCAGGGACCCCAGGTAGACTTGGGGGATGTGGGTGTTTGGAGAGAAGGGGGATGGATGTGTTTGGAGAGAAGGGGGATAGACAGGACCTGCTGACACAGGGAGGGGATCCAGCCAGGGAGAGGGGTTCTTCTGCCATCACCATCCACCACTCATGGACCACCTACTGGGCACGTGCCCCCTGCTACCCAGTCCCGCTCATCAAACACATGAATTCACGATTTATGGCAGATTCAATAATCATTCTTTATCTCTCACCATTTCTTTTAACTTTATTCATTCATTCAACAAAATAACCGATCGTCTGCTGAGGTACTGGCTGGACAGACCTGAATTCCAGGGATCCCTGCTCCAGAAAACGACCTGCGAACACCCATTTCACCCGGGAGTGTGGGGGCGGGGAGGGAAGGCCAGAGTCAGCGGCCTGGGGAGGAAGGGTGCGAGCCTGGCCCCAGCACCCACAGCCAAGCCATGGGCTAGAGAAGTCTGGGGCCTGGCCTCACCACTGCCTCAAAACCCTCCCTCACCCACCCGGAGAGTTCCCAGCTGGACACTCAGCCGTTTTCCCAGAGCATCTCATTCTCCACTGCTGAGCCAGTGACGCATGGCTGCCCCCAGCCAGCCCCCATGGCCGAGAGAAGGAGCCTGCATGACATTAGAGGAGCCTGGGGACAGTGGTGGGGAGGGCAGAGAGGCTCTGCTATAGCCTGGGGATTCTGAAGCTTCAGCCAGGGGGGCCGCTGTCAGGGGAGGGGCCATGGGGAGGCCCCCAGCCCCAGACTCGCCCAGTCCTTGAGGGCCTGACTCTCAGCCACTCCCACCTTCCAGTTCTCCAGGACACCCCTGCGGTGCCCATCTCAGCCCAGTCAGCCTCGGGGGGCCCTGCCCCATCCATAGCTCACCTATGCCCTCGCTGGCTGGCCCAGGCCCACCTTCCCCAGGCCAGGTCCTGGGCCTCCTAGGCGCCTCCATCCACCCATGCCTGCCAGGCCTCACCTCCTGCATCCCACCGGGGCCTCCCAGGTGGGCACCCACCTCCATCGTGGACTGCAGACTACAGCTGGCCGGCCTTTCTAAGATCCCAGACCTGAGCCCGGAGCTGGGGCTCAAAGACATTAAGGCTGGCCTGGTCCTCCTGGACTCAAGCTTCCTGGGCCACCAGGTTTTGTTCATCACTGCCCTCTCTGCCCCCTAATAACGTCCACTGCTCGAAATGACCACCTGACGCGCCCTTCCCATGCTCAGGACCCGGGGCACAGGCCTTGCCCGTAAGAGCCTACGTGGGAGGGGAATGAGCCCCGCAGCTCAGGCGCCAAGACTGCAGGGAGCAGCAGGAGCCCCCATCCCTGTCTGCAGCCCCTCTCTCCCGCTCAGGGCCTCTTGGTTCTGACCTACTCCCCCTGTGTGTCTTAGCTGTGCCGAGGGGGCACAGACAGATGCATTTCAAACTCATCTCAACAAGCATGGACAGGTGCAAAAACCAACAAAAGACAGAATGAGCCACCGAGTGGAGTGAATCAATGAACAAGTTTAGCCCCCTCCCCTCCAATTCACCCACACCCGCCAGGCGGGGCTGAAGTCTTACAGTGGAAAGGAGCTCAGGGCCGGAGCATCAGGGTGGACCGCAGAGCCCAGGAGGAGCAGGGGCCACTGACCACACATGTATGCAGGCCTTCCCTGGCCAGCGAGGGGACAGAAGACCAGGCCTGGGTCTCCCGGGCACCCAGGATGGAACAGCACAGGGAGGGCCTCAGAAATGCTTCAGGGCTGAGGGACAAATGCCAGGGAGGGGCGATCCCTGGAACCACCCTCGTGTGTGCCCTTCCAGGGATGGGAGACGTCCCCCGCAGCTGTGAGCTTAGGTCTGGGTCAGCATGTTCTGTGTCCCTCAGGAAACACAGGGGCAGGGTTGGGGGGCCTGGGACCCCTGGAGGTGAGACGTGGTCCACAGGCCCGTAGGCTGCAGGGGCCACAGGTTCCTGCCCTCAGTGGAGGGAGGACTCACTGGAGGCTGGGAGTGGGAACACAGCACCCCTATCCTGCCGGGTCCTGAATCCCCCAGCCCACAGCGCCAACACAGCTCCAGGGCACACGGGCCTCGAAGTGCAGAGCTGAGCCCCAGGCCTGGGCACCACGCAGCTTCCAACTGGGCTCCTCCATCGGGCGCCAGGTAATCGCCAGCCCTGCCCCGCCCAAGAAGAAAGCAGGAGAGGTTCCCTTTAAGCATTGGAGGAGGGAAGATTTTTCTATGACTCAAATCCTGAAGCTATAAGAAATAATGGTAATAGGGTCTCCATAAAAATTCAAGGAAAAGAAGGTTCCATGTGGCAAAAAAAAAAAAAAAAAAAAACAGAAAAAAAAAAAAAACCCACAAAACACCATAAGCAAAATAAAGGGGGAAATGTGTGCCACTCACATTATAAATGAAGGGCTTATTTCCCAGCTATGCAGAAAGTTCCCGGAAAAGAGTAAGGAGGCCAACCATCCCACAGCAAAGGGACCGAGGTCATGAGCAGAGAGGCCAGAGAAATGGAAACCATCCCCAGCCCCCAACAAAAGACAAAGAAATCAAAATGCCCGGAAGGAAAAGACGGCAGTGCCACAAACCAATAAGGGCACGTGCCAGGAGCCAAGGCTGACGGCGCCTCCAGGTCCCCACACATGTGGTCCAACTTCCAAAATTCAGAACACGGCTGCAATGCCGTCTTTCAGTGCTGACCAGATCCGCGGAAGTCCAACGGCTACAGAGAAGCCGTGGTCTCAGGCATCGCTACTGGAAGTGTGAAAGTGTGCAGCCCAGGGCAACCACGCTCACTCATCAGTTACAGGCCCAGCAAGGCTGACTCTGGGGATGTGTCCCCACACACAGCTGCTGGCTGACATGTCTGAGGCTATGCATTACAGCCTTGTAACAGGAGCATGAGTGAGACCATCTAAATATGCAGAACCAGGCCAGGCGTAGTGGCTCACGCATGTAATCCCAGCACTTTGGGAGGCCGAGGCTGGCAGATCACTTGAGTTCCGGAGTTGGAGATCAGCCTGGCCAACATGGTGAAACCCTGTCTCTACTGAAGATACAAAAATTAGCCAGGCGTGGTGGCACGCACCTCTAATCCCAGCCACTTGGGAGGCTGAAATATAAGAATCACTTGAACCCAGGAGGCAAAGGTTGCAGAGAGCCAAGATTGCGCCACTGCACTCCAGCCTGGGCGTCAGAGTAAGACCCTGTCTCTAAATAGATAAGCAGGCACAGGAGTGCGTGTGCCGCGCGATGCTGCCGCGCAGGGGTGCGTGTGCTGCGCGATGCTGCCGTGCAGGGGTGCGTGTGCCGCGCGATGCTGCTGTAAGAACGAGTGGGGAGCTGGCTCCGCACCGTCACAGAAGGATCTCCAGGCTGCATGGAAAGGCAGAAGAGGAAACGACCTCAGCTGTAAAGGACTAGCAATTCGCACTTTCTTGTACTTGTATAAAGACATCCTGAATGGATACACAGGAAACTGGGCAGATAATGACAGGGCAGGAGACACACCTCTCAAGATAGATTTTTATTTTAATCGATGCAAGCATTCTTATCTGTTTTTTAAAAAGAACCCCGACACAGGAGCCCTTGAACCTCCTTGCCCATTCCTGCTCCACGCCCGTCCCCAGCAGCCTCCCTCCCAGGTGGCCTCGGCAGCAAGTGCTGGAGCTGGCCCTGCAGTGGGCCCCAGCCTGACCTGAAAGACCCACTGCTTCAGCCCCATGAGGCCCATGGGCTCAATTCCCTGTGAGCCACGAATAGAAGCTCAGGTTGCCTGTGCAGCTCGTGGGCTCTGCCCTTCGCCTTCTCCCCTTCCCTGGACGGGGCCCTTCTCAGCAGCCATCGCTTTCCCAAAGTGTCCCATCGAAGCGGTCGTGTGCCTGTTTACCATCTGCACCGCCCCTCCAAGCACAGGCCTGCACACGCGCACCCGTGCTCCCTAGAGGACAGCCATCTCCTCTGACTCATCCACTGCTCTGTCCCCAGGACACAGAGCCCAGCACTCAGCCCCCAGAAAGCAGAGAACCGAGCCTGTACGCATATAAAACTGTGCTCCCCCCATTCCGACGCTGGCACCCTCTGCTTCTTAGGGGCAAGGCTGGCACTGACTCCTGAAGCCAATGCTGGGCCCTTTACATCAGGGCTTCTAGGTGCAAGCCCTGTGCATCTGTCTTTGAACCCACCTCCGAGGAGACCCTGAGGCCCTGGAGTCTGGGAGCGGACGGCCCGAGGGC
>NC_045440.1:146493552-146505562 GCF_002776525.5 Piliocolobus tephrosceles
GAGGAGACCCTGAGGCCCTGGAGTCTGGGAGCGGACGGCCCGAGGGCAGCGTGCAGGGAGGAGGCGGCTTTTCTGCACCCACCCTGCTTCCCTGTCTCCCTCAAGGGGAAGGGCCGCTTTCCTCCCCCACTTCGCGAAACTCAGGGAATTTCCAGTCTCCAGTGTGCGGATGTCACGGGGAGGCCTGGGGATGTCTGAAAACCACACACGTAAACGTCTGTCTTATACAGCACGAAGTCGCTGGGGGAGTTTGGAGAAAGCTACAGGCCCCAGGAATAAAGCTGAGCAGGGAGGAGTGTTCATTCTCCCACTCCTCACCACCCTCCGTCCACCCTGCCTGGACCAGCGTTCTGCCAGCCTGGAACAGAGGGCCAGAGGTGGGCTCCAGGATCAGCCCCGCTCCCACCCCCACAGCACCCCCATGAGCTGGGTGTGTCCTGCCTCCCAGACACAGGACCAGGCCCAGAGAGGTTGCAGGACTTGGCCAGGGTCACACGGCCAGAAGGCGCTAGAAGAGAAATTGGAATCCAGGTAGCCTGATGTCCTCTGCGAATCCACTGAAGGTTTTGGAATGTCAGTGTCTGACCTCTTACCTGTTTCCCAAGATAAAGTGGGCACAGTTAGGCCTCAATCCAGCTGGAGGTCGAACACAAGGGAAGGAGGCGATGGCCTAGACAGGCCCTGGCCCCACACGCGGGGGCCCAGCACCCACTGATACAGCAGCTTCCCTGGCCCAGCTACCTCCCCAGCCCCCGAAGAGGGGAGGCAGGAGGTCTTCAGGGGCCCCACTGGGGAAGGTGAACCCCACAGACCCCCAGGCAGCAAGACTGCTCCAGAGCACGGGAGGTGGGAAATGGCTGGCTGTGCTCTGATAAAGATATCAAAAGAAAAGCTACAGACGCATCTCAGCCTGACTGTGATGCAGGTGTCTGCGATGCAAACATCCTAACCAAATATTGGCTATCTGAATCTGGCAGTGGTTTAAATGAGTAACACATCACAAATGCCAGGGCAGCTCACCACAAGGAAATCTAGCAATGGAGCTCACCGCACTAACTATTCATTAAATAGGAAAATATGGACTTAGAGCCATAGATAATGAAAGGGCATCTCTTTTAAGTTCATCAGCCATTCCTAAGAAAAAGCTAAATGAAATATGAATAAGTAAAGAGTCTAGACTGAATAAAGACTGGTTTTGAAATCCAACAGCAAACACTAATTTGCGGCGTAACATGAAAGACCTCCCGTTAGCACAGACACCCTGGTCACTGTTATTCTTCAGCCATGCTTTGGAGGGCTCAGCTCAGGCAATAGAAACAAAAGCTGAACAGGCAATGTAAGTACCAGGAAAGAAGCAACCAAATTACCTTTATTTGCTGATTATATGGTTATATCCCTTGAAGATCTAAGAGATTCTGCTCATCATGGAATTCGGGAAGATATGCATTCAGAAGTAAGCAGCCCTCACTTACTGCACCTGTGGTGTCATCTGTGGCTGCCTCAAGTCACCTGAACACGCTCTGAACATCCTGAAAGTTCTGCATCATCAATCTCACTTTCCCGTTGCAGAATTCAGGAACTACATCGTGCCACCTCCCAGGCCCTAGGGTGTAGCTGTGCGACTTCATCTCTGCCGGGGAGACACATCCAGGCAGAAGTCCTAAGGAGAGCTACGGAGGTGGGGTGCAGCCCTCCTTCCCTAGACAGGGGCAGGGGCAGCATGCTGCTCCAGGGCCAGTGGCCATACCAACCAGGCCAGCTCTGGGTCTTTCCCGGAGACCATGCCTGCAGCCAGAGGCCCCAGCCCTCCCTGCAAACCCCCTGTGAAGCCCTCTGGTGGATGCTGGCCTGGGCGGCCAGGGGACACTTGGGTAGTGGAGCACAGCCCACAAACAGCTGAACGAGAAACATGACTTTACTATTCCTACAATTTCTATTCCTAGACCTCTCCACCCTGCCAGCTGGCAGGGACGTAGCTGTAGTGACTGTGACCCTCCATGCCTTCTTGCCCAGGGCTGCGTCTGTGCAGAGCTGTGGGCAGCAGGATAGCAAATCTGTCCACACAGGGTGTTTGTGGAGACACCCCTGGGCCCTGGGCCTTCAGCCCTTGGCTAATGCCCGGTGCACACCGGCTGCCACCAAATGGCTTCTCCTTTGTCTGCATCCTAACCCCATCCTCTGTTGGTTCTGAAGCTGCCAGGGACCCACCTGCCCTGACCACCTTCACCCGGGGCCACTCTGAGGTCCTGGTGCTCTGGGATTGCTGCCCAGGATGCCAGGTGCCACCTCTCTGGGACTTATCCCAGCCTCAGCCCTCAGCAGCTCCCCTCCCCCTACTTGGGCCAGGGGGTCTCTCATCCTGGTTGGAGGGTAGTGCCTCCCTCCCGCTCTGTGTTGTGATACAAAGTAGGAAATGTAGGAAGCTGTGTGTGCATCCCGCCTGCAGGCAGGATTTCCCGAGCCCCTGACTCAGGACTGGGTGCAGCTTGTGGAAGGGTGCCCCGGAGGCCGTGAGTGGGCTGCGGACCGGGTCCCTATTCTCCTGCCTGAGTCACGGCGTTTTTAGAAAGACGAGTTCAATGATCCTGACTCTTGCTTCTTCCTGCATGAAAGACAATGTTGGCAGGATTTTCTCTTATGCCCCTAGGATCTGTGGCCAGATGCAGCCTCACACCCAGCCCTGAGGCTCTGCCCCACTGTCACGCCTGGACACGTGCAGAGCCGCTGCCCACTCACAGATTGTGGGCTGGAACAGCTCCGGAGCAGCCTACTAGAAACTCTAGGAAAGACCCCCGGGTTGCAATCTTCAGCAAGGCTTCTGAATAAAACTAACTTCCATCCTTTAAAGCGTGATTTTTCTTGACTTGGGAGAGTCTTGAGATGTTCTGAAAGGTTCCTCCTCAGACTCCTCCCTCTGTCTCACTGTCTCCGAGGGGCCCACAGCCAGGTGGGTCAGGCTTCTGGAAGTACCAGGCCAGGGGTACGGGGGACCTCGGTGTTCTGTCCTATCAGCCCCTCCTCTCAGGCAGCAAGCAGGCCCAGTTCACCTGCTTCAACAGAGTGGGAGACTTTCAAAGAGAAATGACGAGAAAATAAAAAGCATCCACTCATCGCACCAACAATGGCGGGTTAAATGTAAAGGTAAGAAGGGAAATCCCATTTGCAACACCAAAAAACCATAAATTACCCAGTAATAAGTACATCAAGGAAGGAGCACAGCCCATCACTCAGTCCTACTCAGTGGGGCATTGCTCAGGAGGCCGAGTGAAGAGGCCAGACACCGAGCTGCCGAGCGGGAGACTTGAAGCAGCCAAGACCGCAGCTCCCCCAGCCACACGTGCAAGAGAGAGTCCCGCTGAAGTGCTAACGGTGTTAGCATTTTCTGCAACCGGAAAAATGGATCCCAAAACCCATCTGTAAGAATAAATTGTGAGAAGTAGCAGTAAGTGTTTAAAAAGAATAACGTGGGACCCTTGCCTTAGCAAGTGTCAAACACGCCACCCGGCTGCCAGCATTGAAACGGCATCGCATCGAAATGACCCGTGACGAACCACCCAGTGCAATCCCAGTGGGCAGCGGCTCAGAAACAGCCTGCCACATGTGGGAAGGCATTCTATTATAAAGGCGGTATCTCAGATCAACAGGCGAAAGGCGGGTTATTTAATAAATGACATGGAGGAAAAGTGGCCATTTGGAAGAACCTCCTACCTCCTGCCACACTGTAATGAACTCCAGATGCACTGGCTGTCTGCGCACAGTAACCAAATCTGTAAACATATTAGAAGAAAATAAGGAACTCTTTCCGTAAGATAAAGGTAGAGGAAATTCTAAGACATGAAGCCCCCACACCACAAAAGAACAATTAGACAGATTTGGCTGCATCCAACGTTAAAACATCCATAAATGCACACTGAAAACACCACAAATGAGACACAAGCAACAGACAGCAAGGAAATATCCACGGGACGTATAACGCAGGGAAGATTCGTGTCCTCGGAATATACAAAAGGGCAGTGAGAGTCAGTAGGACAAAGACAAGCAACAAAGACAAGGAGCATGGGCAAAGGGTGTGACCAGGCAAGAGGAGAAGCACACGTGGCTGCCACAGAGGACAAGGAGATTCTTTTTGTCCACGAGGTGGGCAAAACATTCCTGAAGGTTTGAACGTTCATTGCTAGTAAGTGTGTCTGGAACCTTCAGAAGCAGCAACTTCATCAGATTTCCGCTCACTTCTCAGCATCCATCCCACACCCATCACCACTTGCGCCCACGGAGGTATGAGGACAAGGGGGGTCACTTCAGTGTTGCTGACAGTAGACATTTGAGAACAAACCCCTACACCCACCAATAAGGGACGGTTACAAATGCACGGCTCCCTCATCTGGGGGAACCCAAGCGGACGTTAAAGCCTGTCGACCTGGACACAGGGCCCTGGGATGACATCGCTGGTGAATTGCTCAGTAGAAAGGGCTGGGAGCAGATCAATGTCTCAGCACCGTCCACATGCCCCGCTAGACCAAGGGCTTCACGCCGACGGTGAAGTTCAGCCCTTCGAAGACAGCTCAGCAGGTGGGGACCGCACACTTAAACTCCTTCAGAGATGGGGAGACCGACTTAGCCAGTGCCGGCGGCAGCTTGGGAGCTGGCCAGCTTCCTGCCTGTCCCGCCCTGGCAGCCCCTCAGGCGAGGGAGAGGTGAGGGCGTGCCCTTCTGATTGTATATGATTATTTAATGGCTCAAACTGGCTCAAGCCTCACCCCTGTGGGAGGCCGGTCCATGGCCTCCCTAGCAGGCTAAGGCTTCCCTGGGGGGTTCCATCGCTTCAGGGCTTCCTGCCTGCTGGGAATTCTCAGCTTCTCTGCAGTCCCCCAGCCCCTAAAACACCAGGCACAAGCAAGAGCAGCACGCTTTACTGAAGGGTGGGGCGGGGGCGAGGGTGCATCACAGAGCAGACAGCCTTCTATGGAAAAGCCCGTTGGCTGTGTCCAGCAGGGAATCGGTGCCAATGCCCAGGACCGCAGGCCTCCTCTCTCTTTCTGGCTCACCAGCCCTGGACCCAATTCCTCACCATCCCTCATGCAAGTCCAGCCCTTATAGGAACCACCGCTTTCCCGAAGGAGTTCAGGACCCATCAGTGGCCACGAGACTGGGTCAGCCACAGGTGGCATGAAGCAGCCGTGGCCAGAGCCCAGGCCTCAGAGAAACCCTGTGCTGCCTGCCAAGCGCTGTGTGGTGAGCCTGGGCCATGAGACGAGCTGCCGGTGGAGCATCCAGCGTGGTGGCCGGTGGGTGTGGGAGGCTGGGCTGGATGCGGGGGTGCAGGGCTGAAACCGGAGCGGGAAGGATCAGGGCATCACTCCAACATTCCCCAGGCCGTCTTCCCTGCCCCCTCACCCCACGGCACCCGGTCCCTCTGGACCAGCCCAGAGAGATGGGCGGGCTTCCTCAACCCCTGGCCACAGGGACTGACCTCAGGAGCCCAACTCAGAGCCAGGAGTGGCCGGAGTGACGTGCAGCAAAGAGGCAGGGTGATGGAACAGGAGGGCTCCACTCGGCCTGAAGCAGCCCCCAGGGGCAGAGACAGCTGAGGTGGAGGGCAAGAGAAGGCCAGCGTGCATGGTCTCATCCGTGAGTCTGCAAGGGCCCCGTGTGCACTGCACGCTGAGTGTACAAGGGTGGGTGTGCACAGACATGGGCATTCGCATGTGGGTGTGCACACGTGCGCCGGGACACACCAATTTGTGCCAGTTTTGTGCATGCCCCAGCACATGTGCGCGGGGCGCCTCGGGTTTGCGTGTGTGAAGGAGCGAGCAGGGCAGGCACAGGTGTGTGTGCACATGCTGGCTGCGTGAGGCCCCACTGTTTGTGTGCGTGTCTGGGCCCGAGTGTGTGTGCACATGCTGGCTGCGTGGGCACCACCGTTTGTGGGCATGTCTGGTGTCTGTGGTGTGCTCACAGGATGCCGGCACCTTCCCCCAAGCCCACCCTGTGATCTTGCTCATCTCAGCTCTCACCCCATCACCCCAAGGGCTCCTAAACCTCACCAGGACCAAGCAGCCCCAGCACAAGCACCCAGCACCCAGCACCCCAGTGCCCTGAGCCCTAGAGTACGAGAGCATGGCTGAGCGCCCGCCCTGTCCTCAGCCCCTCAGATCCCTCAGCGCCTCATTCCCAGCTCTCTGCCAGGACCCCTTTCCCGCCCCCGACACCCAGGCTCAGACCCGGGTCTCAGGACTCAAAAGTGACTTTATTTCTCTGTAGAAGACGCCCTTCCAGCTGGGCTGTTGCTTCACTTCCCCTCTGGGACCTGGGGGTCCCCCCCACCCTCATCCCCAGGCCTCCTGCCCAGATGGCCTGGTTTCCTGGAGATGTCCAGCTGCCCGGGACTCAGAGCTGGCGGAGAGACAGGGAGGCTTCGTGTTGGGGGAAGAGTGAGAGCCACAGGCCACAGCCACGGAGCTGGGCCAAGGCTGCCCCCAGCCCCAGCCATGCCAGGCTGCGGAGGGGGCAGCCACAGGCTCAGGGGAGCAAGCTCAGAAGCCCCGTGGGAAGAAGGAGACCTCAGGGCCCAGCCCAGAGGAGGGCGGGCCCCAGGCTGAGCAGGAGACCCCCGGCCAGGGCCCAGGGGCTGTGCCCTGCCCCGGCCACCCCATTGCACAAATCCTTCTCGCAGCAGTCCACGTCGACTTTTAAGATCCCAGAGTTAATAAACCCCATCAGATAGTCTGAGAAAAAGTGTCGCTTAACGAAGTCGCAGGAGGAGGCACACATCTTGTTCACCGAGTGATCCTTCCTGCCTGGGAAGAGAAAGCACGGCCTGCGACGGGGGCTCCTCCTGGGCCCTCTCTGCCTCGTCCCAAGGACCCAGCCCAGGCCCCTTGGGTCAGCTCGGGGCCCCAGATAGGCAGAGCCGAGTCCCTCCAGCCTCCCACGCTGGCCCCAACTAGATGGAAAAGGTCACTAAGGAGCCAGGGAGCGACAGCAGGGCAGTATCCTGCCTGTAGCCCCACGATCTCGCTCTTGTCCCAGGCCAAAGGGGCTCAGAGGACACCTCTGACCTCTCCCAAGAGCCTGGCTTTCAGCACGTTCCCCACTACCCTAAGTCCCAACTTACTGCTGCTGGGATCCGTGATTCGGACACTGGCACACACCGTGTCGGACGGCTGGCACTGCTTTGGGGTGCAATGGCTGGAGTTGGTGGTCAGGGTGCAGTCCTGGCACCAGAGGCCATGAGCTGGGCAGGGCATGGGGAGGAGGTGACCAGAGGCACTGGACCCAAACCCAGGCAACCCCCTGCGTCCCTCACCCATCCCCCTGCTGCAGGCACTCCTGGGAGAGCCCAACCCCACAGGAGTGAGCAGGCCCTCATGACCCCTGGAGGGGGAGCAGAGGCCCTGGAACAACTATGCCCCATCCTGGCAGTTTGAGGGGAGCCCCTATGGCCCCTCCCTGGCCCCCATGCACGTGCGTGCACACACACACCCACACACACACACGGGCTATACAGACCCCACACCAACAGTGCCACCCTCACGCTCCCACCCCGCTTCACATATCCCCCAGGAGTTCTGTGGGTTCCAAGCTGTGAAGGACCAAACTGGATTTGAAAGGAGGTCCGGGAGGCTCTCAGAGGTGACGGATGACCAGGGCCTTCCGTGCGGGGCCAGCCGCCCACCAGTTCCAGGCCCAGGAGGAAGAGCACTGGAGAGTGCCCAGTGCCGGGACAGAGGGGCCGAGGGCCGGGCTGGGGTCGCTGGGGTCTCAGAGGGGGCGTGGGCTCTATGGGAAGTGCGGTGGCAACCGTCACAGGGTGACGGCCCCACACCCGGCTCTCCCGCGGCGCCTCGGGCTCTCCCACGCACCTGACCCAGCCCGCGGGCCCCCTACTCACCCGGCGCGGAGCACAGCAGGACGGCCAGCAGCGCCAGACCGAGGCCCTTCATGGCTGCAGGCAGCATGCTCCGGGCGGGCCTAGGGGCGGCGCGGGGGCTTGGGGTCCTTTGGGGCGCAAACCTGAAGGGGAGAAGCATCGGTCAGGAGACCCAAGGACCCTCCCCTTTCCCAGCCTCTGGATGCAACCTTCTCCCCGGAATCCAAGGCCGGAGTCCGCCCGGAGCTCGCAGAGCCCCACCCCCAGCCCCTTCCCAGAGTGTCCGCCGCCACAGCATCCCCGCCGGGAGAGGTCTGGCCTCCGGGGCGAGGTGACAGCTGGAGACGCCCCCGCCCCGCGCCGGCACCTGTGTGGGGGAGCGGGGGGGGGGGCCCCCTCCTCCCCGGGGGGCTGCAGGTGGGTCCGGGCAGGAATGAGCGGCAGGGGCGGGAACGGGTGGGACCTGCCACTGGGGGGAGGGGCGCGTGCCAGGTCCCCACCCCCACCCCTGGGCTGGGGGGCCGGGAACCCCGGGCCGAGTCCCCTCCCCTGGCCTTCCGCGCGCGCCTCAGCGCTCACCGCGGATGGGGCGTGGAGCGCGGGCCTCGGGGTCGGGGGGCGCACTCACATCCCGGGGGTGTCCGCACTCCGGGCTCGGGCGGCGTGCGCGGCGCGGGGAGCTGTGCCCTTCGGTCTCCCTGCGGACCGGAATCCGGGCGCAGCCTCGTCTTTCGGGGAACGCAGCCGCAGACGCGGACCCCGCGCGAGGGGCGGGGCGGAGCCGGGGCGGGGGCCGCGCGGGGGGCGGGGGCGGCTGGGAGACGCGAGGGGAGGGGGGCGCCCGGGGCTCGCGGTCCCCACGCAGGTAGCTGGCCCGGGCCCTCGGCGCCCCCTTGCTCGCGCGCGCTCGCTCCCTCCGGTTCCCGCTCCCTCCCTCGCGGCGCCCCCTGCCTCTCCCCCGCCTCCGCGGCCCCCTACCCAGGCGTGGGCAGGATCCCTTCCCCCTCTGCTTGGCTGAGATCCCCTTGGAATTTCTCGGAAGAACGTTTACTGCGAAAGGAAGCAAAATGCACAAAGACGCAGAGAGGGGGAGGTACCCGGCGCGGCGCCTCGCGCAGGTCCCGGTGCGAACCCCTGGGGTCGGACTCCCGTCCTGAGGCCCCGCCCTCCCCTTCCTCCCCGCCCCTCCCCACTGCTCCCCACTCTTCCCCACCTCCCCAACCTCATCCCGGTTTCCCCGTTTTCCAGTGGCTCCAGGCCGTTCTCCTCCCCTGAGCATCCATGAAGACCCCCACCAGAAGCCGCGGCCCCAGGGGCTTCTGTCCCCAAACACTCCCACACTCGGAGGTAATGGCATAAATCCTGGCCAGAGGATCCGAGCCTTGGACCTGTTTCTCGGCTTCCTTGGCCTTCCCACCCTGCCCTCCAGCTCCCGAAAAGCTGTGCTTTTGCACGTGTCCCTGTGCCTGAAATCCGCCTCCCCAGGGCACTGGGGAAGCCCGGGTCTTTGGTCCTGCTCCCTTTCATTTGACCTGAAAATATTTACTGCGTGCTCCCTGCTGGCCTAGCCCTGCCTTGGGCCCTGGGAAAGGGCATGAAGAGAGAGACCTATTTTCTGCCCTCCTGACTCTCACCTTCGATAAATGGTGATCCCTACTGCAGCATATCTTTGCAGGATGTGACAGTCAGCGCTAACATTTATTGAGCATGTACTATGGATTCCACCTGTTCAAGACACTTCGTATTTATTATCTCGTTACAGTCTCACCACAGCCCCGATGTGCAGATAGTATCATTTACATCTCACAGATGAGGAGACTCGCACGGAAAAGCGGAGCTCCCTGCTCAGGGTCGCACGGTGACGCAGGTGACAGGTGACAGCTGAGCTGGGAACCCAAGCAACTTGGGCTACAGGGACTGCACACACCTCCTCTCCATGTGTGGCTGTAGAGGGGTGGGGGCAAGGACGAGATAGACAAGAGACCACCACAGAAGCGCGCTTTCCCTCAGGGTTAGGGAAAGCATCTCCCAGGACCTGACATTTTAACCGAGACCTGAATGAGGAGTTGAGATTCATAAGGTGCGGAGGGCAAGAGCCAGATCAAGGCTCAAACACAGTTCTTTTCAAAACATACAGAGCTGTCAAGAAAGTAAAAGAAATCTGAGTCCATAAAGAAAGAAGTAAATAGAATAATGGACCCCCAAAGTCTGCCCACTGAGCAGAAGGCAGATGTGAAAGCCACAGTGGTCCTGGGCAGACCTGGACCCCCACTGGGTCTGAGGTCCTGGAAGCAGAGCCTGAGGCAAGGATTCCAGAGCAAGCCATTTTGCCATTTCGCTGGAGGTGCAGGTAGCAGCCCTGGGGAGTGGGGAAGTGGTCCAGGGTGGGGAAGGAGGCTGGCAAGCATGTGGCACTCAGTGAACCCACATGGTGGGGAACTGGAGCCTGACCCCAGAGAGGGACTCTGGGAAGTGGTGCAAACTGTGAGCCTCGGGTGAGCTCACCCAAGGGATGAGGGAACACGTATTTTCACAGTGATGCCCAAGAGTCATTGATTGAGGGCTGCCCCGAGGGGTGCCTTCTCCTACACCCTCCACTTGGCACCCACACAGAGTCCCCTGGGGAGCCAGGGTGGTCCCAGGTCAACAGCATCCCTGCTTGCAAAAGCAAAACCAACAATGAATCCTCTCCAGAGAAAGCAAGCCCCAACTTAGGGAATGGGGTTCCCACAGATTTAACTGAATCAAATATAAGTTCAAAATGAAAAATCAGCACATATCTAAAGAAAGCAAGCCTCCAAGTGAGGCTCAGCTGACAGTGACAAGCAACAGATTTAAATCACCACAAACTTTCTAAATGGAAAATATCAAATATAGGATATAAAATTAACCTATTTGTTATGCTTAAGATAAAATAAGGAACAAAGCACTATGAAACCGATCACCATGCTTATCAGAAAAAAAAAAGAACCTCTAGAAATGAAAAACTTTTCATTGAAATGAAAAGGTCAGCAGAAACCTTGAAAGAATTATGGTAACAAGAAAACACACTGTGTGGTTTTCTTTTTATGAAATGTCCAGAATAAACAATTCAAGAGAGACAGAAGTAGCTTAGTGGTTGCCTGGTGCTAGAAGGGTGGGATAGGGGAATCAGTGCCTCCTCAGGAACTGGTAACGGGCACTACTAATAAATAAAGTGATAAAATCACTCATTTGGGAGTGATGAAAATATTCTAAAAATAGTGATTATGGTCACGCAACTCTATGAATATACTACAAACTCCTGGCTTGTATATATAAAAGGGTAAATGTTATGGTATGTGAATGATATCTCAATAAAGGTGTTTTAAAAAATACTCAGCAAACAGATTATACAGCAAATTAGACACAATTGAAGAGGGAATTCATAAACCAGAAGATAAATCTTTAAGCAATTACCAAGAATATAGCACCAAGGATAAGGAAATAGAAAATAGGAAAAATAAGAAACATAAAAGATGATGTTTTTCTGATGACCACTTAAGTCTGAGCAAGAAAAGAAGAAAAAAAAAAACTAAAACAAAACAAAAAGATGGTGTGCAGAGAGCTTGTGGAAGTGTGGTTGAAATCTCAAAGGAAAGAGAGTCAATCATTGAAGAAGTTATGCCTGAGAATATTTCAGAACTGATAAAAAATAAATATGCACAGAGAGGCACAACATGGACTAAATAGAATAAAGAAAAATAAAGTTTAGATGACATAGTGAAATTGCAGAAGATCTTTAAGCCAAAAAGAAAAGGAAGACCAGCTCCCAGGAAACAGCAATAAGATTGACAGCAGAATTCCAGCAGCTCCAGTGACAGCCAAAGCAGAGGAAAATCAGAGCTGTAAACGGCTCAGAGGGAAATAACTGTCACTAAGAACTTGACGGATCTTCCAAAAATAAGTGTAAAATAGAATTTTCAGAAAATTAAAAATTTAGAAAACAACTCAATAGCAAGAAAACAAATAGCCCAATTTAAAAATGAGCCAGAAGGCCGGGCGCGGTGGCTCACGCCTATAATCCCAGCAGTTTGGGAGGCCGAGGCGGGCAGATCACAAGGTCAGGAGATCGAGACCACGGTGAAACCCCGTCTCTACTAAAAATACAAAAAATTAGCC
>NC_045440.1:146505662-146526274 GCF_002776525.5 Piliocolobus tephrosceles
AAAAAAAAAAAAAAAAAAAAAAAAATGAGCCAGAAGTGAAATAAACCTTTTTCAAGAGAGGACATACAATGCCATCAGGTGTATGAAAAAAATCTTCAGCTTTATAATCGTCAGGGAAATGCAAATTAAAATCGCAAGGAGAGGTCACCTCCTGCCTGTTAGAATACCTGTCATCAAAAATACAGGGATAACAATTCTTGGTGAGGATGTGGAGAAAGGGGAACACTTGTGCACTGCTGGGGGAAAGGTAAATTAGTACAGCCGTTAGGGAAAGCAGTATGGAAGTTCCTGAAACAATTAAACGCTGAGCTACCTTACCACCCAGCACTTCCAGTTCTGGATATATAGCCAGAGAAATAGAAATCGGTATCTTGAAGAGAGGCCTGCACTGCCATGTTCATTGCAGCATTGTTCCTAACAGCCAAGACATGGAATCCACTGGGGTCCATCAGCAGATGAATGGAAAAAAGAAAAAATGAGAGAGAGAAAGAGAGATAGATTAGATAGATATAAGCCGGGCTCGGTGGCTCACACCTGTAATCCCAGCACTTTGTGGAGCTGAGGCGGGGGGATCACCTGAGGTCAGGAGTTCAAGACCAGCCTGGCCAACATGGCGAAACCCTGTCTCTACTAAAAATACAAAAATTAGCCAGGTGTGGTGGCGTGTGCACCTGTAATCCCAGCTACTGGGGAGGCTAAGGTAGAAGAATCGCTTGAACCCGGGAGGCAGAGGTTGTGGTGAGCCAAGATCACGCCACTGCACTCCAGCCTGGGCGACAGAATGAGACTATCTCAAAAATAAATAAATAAATAAATAAATAAAAATATTAGAGAGATGTAGATCTATAAAGTGTTAAAATAAAGATTATGAAACTGACAGGATGCACTCTTTGTGGCAATAATATCACACACCCATAAGCTTAAAGAATAATCTATGTTCTAACCACAAGGATTTTTCTTTTTCTCTAGCAGCTAAACAACCACTGGCCACAAAAAAATGATATGTGTGCGAGGTGACGAATATGTTAATTAGCTTAATTTAATCGTTATATAATGTATACATATATCAAAACATCATGATGTACCCTATAAATATGTATAATTATTATATGTCACACTTTTTTGAACTTTAGATAAATTTTTTCAGATGAATAAAAATCAGAGACATTTAGAGAGTTTACTACTAACAGCCCTTCCCTAAAGACATTTCTAAAGGATGTACTTCAAGAAGAAAATTTGTCACAGAGAGAAAGTTAGGACCATGTGTGGTGGCTTACACCTGTAATCCCAGCACTTTGGGAGGCCTAGGTGAAAGGATCACTTGAGGCCAGGAGTTTGAGACCAGCCTGGGAAACATAGGGAGACTCCATCTCTACTAAAAATTTAAAAATTAGCTGGTGTGGTGGTGCACACCTGTAGTCTCAGCTACTCAGGAGGTTGAGGTGGGAAGACTGCTTGAGCCTAGAAGGTTGAGGATGCAGTGAGCTGTGATCGCCACCACTGCACTCCAGCCTGAAGAACAGAGCAAGACCCTGTCTCAAAAAAAAGTACCTGGCCGGGCACAGTGGCTCACATCTGTAATCCCAGCACTTTGGGAGGCCGAGGTGGGCGGATCACTTGAGGTCAGGAGTTTGAGACCAGCCTGGCCAACATGGTGAAATCCCATCTCTACTAAAAATACAAACATTACCCGGGCGTGGTGGTGGGGGCCTGTAAGCCCAGCTACTCAGGAGGCTGAGGCAGGAGAATTGCTTGAACCCGGGAGGTGGAGGCTACAGTGAGCTGAGATTGCACCATTGCCCTCCAGCCTGGGTGACAGAGCGAGACTCTATCTCACAAAAAAAAAAAAAAAAAAATTACACGGGTGGACTTTGGAGAAGGCAGGCTGCCTTCCGTCCGTTCAGCAGAAGGCCTGGATAGAACGAAAGACTGATCCCCTGCAGCAGAGTCCTTGGACTCACACGGCACGTCGGCTCTTCCCGGGTCTCCAGCCTGCCAGCCCTGCAGGATTTAGACTTGCCAGCCTCCTTCATCCTGGAAGCCGATTTTCAGAAACCTCTCTGCACACGTGGTTCTGTTCTCTGACCAATGCAAGGAGGGTCCCGCAGCAGAGGGCTTGCCAGTCACTCAGGCAGTCGCGGCTCGGGGCCCCTTTCCTTCCATCCTCCTCGTCCTGCCCTCCGTATCAAAAGCTGACGGACCAGGGAGAAAAGCTTGGGAATGGCTTTGAGGTACACGATCAAAGAAGTCTGCAGAAATGGGAAACACAAAGGGTTAAAGAGAGGGACAGACGCTATTGATCGACATCTCAGAAGATCCTCTGACTGCCTTATGGAGAATGGACTGGAAGGTTCTAGAACAGAACGGGGAAGCTGGTGAGGAGGCCATGGCTCAGACCAGGGCAATGGCTGTGGAAATGGAGTAAGTGGGTGGCTTCGCAATGTCTCTGTGCAGGAGCCGGGCCGGGGGCTGGGGATGCAGATGGGCCGAGGGTATATAGGGCCGGGAGGAGTGGTCACTAGAGAGGTGAGATGCCTGGGTCACTAGAGAGGTCACTAGAGAGGTGAGATGCCTCCAGCAAGAGAACTCAAGGACATCAGGGTTGCAGAAGAGAAGCCTTGGCTGGTGACAAAGACGTGGGCATGGCTAGCACAAGGAAGAGAGCAGACACGGTTGTCTAGGGAGGAAGTGGAGAGGGGAAGGAAGGGGTCCCCAGGTGCACTCCTGGAGGCACTGGCCATGAGGTTCTGCCTTGAGTAGCAGACGGCGTGGGCACTTCTTGCCAAGGGCACAGCACAACCCAGGCCCTGATACGGGCATCTGACACCTACCACAGCTGTGAGCCTGCCCCGTGTGACGCCGACCACACAGGGCTGAGTCTCAGGGCTGCTCTCAGGCTGGGGTGTTCTCTGTCATCCACAGAGTTTGGCTGGAATCCTAGCAAGGGTTCACACTCTGGCCCTTCCCATCTCCACTCCTCTTGTTCCTGCCAAGCTACCTCCCTCCCCTTTAGTCCAGCCACTCCCGAGGGTCCCAGAGCCACATCTTCCCAGGCAGGGCCCACAGGTGTCCTCCAGCAAAGCCCTGCTGAGCCCTTCCCCAACCCCACCTCACCCTGCACCCCTCTAACTCCTTCTCGGCTTCTCCTCTCAGCCTAAATGTTCCCTCTGACCCCTGGATCGGGTGTGTGGAGGGCACAGGGGCTCTGGGGAGCACAGGGGCATGGGGTGGACACAGGGGCTCTGGGAGGCTGCAGGGGTGCAGCCCCTTTATGTGGATCTTGTCCCGCCGGGGACCGTCGGTTCCTTGCAGGTGGGTATCTTGTGGACGTTGCTGCCATCGGCATCCAGGGCAGGTCCTGACGCAGAGCCCCTGGCTGCACTGACACCTCTCCCGGTTCCATTCCCACCTGCCATCCTCCTGCTCACCCTCACTGGGTGCAGGGTGAAGGCCATACAAGAAGAGGCCTGAAGAGTAAGTTTTACCAGGACCAGCCACAGTCTCACACCTGCTCCCACAACTGCCACTGCCTCCTGTATCTCCACCACCCCGCACCCCACGCCTTCCTCCCTCTCGGCCCTGGCTCATGCAGTTCCTCCCTCCACAACATCCTTCCCTCCAGAGTCAGGACACAGGGAGCTCCTCCCAGCCTGTCCTTTCCTTCCGCTCTGAACAGTCCCGAGCACACCCCCTGGTGGCCTGGGCACGCAGTGAGCATCAGATCTCAGGTCCCTGCATCCTCCCCGAAGGTCCCATCCCTCTCAGAACCTCTCACACATGGACAGTCAGCCTAACCTTGGACCTCTCCCTGCCACCTGACCGTGAGCCAGCACCAGGCACCTGGCTCCATCCCCGGGAAAGGGGCTGTGGGAATGGGTGAGGCAGTGAGAGACCTGGGCGGTCAAAGAAGGCCCCTCCTGGGGGACACTGAGCCAGGCCTGAGGAGTCTGTGGGTCCTGGAGGGGGAGAGAGCAGGAGATGGAGCCAAGTGAGGGCAGGGTAAGGGGGACAGAGGACGGGGTCCAGCTGAGGTCACAGCAGTGGCAGGGATGGCTCAGGCTGTGTGCTGAGAAAGGGGCAGGATTTTATACTAAAGGCCACAGGGACCAGGGAAGTGTTTGAGGCAGGGTGGTATTTGGGTCCAGCCACGCTCACCTGTGTTTGACGTGTCCGTTTCCAATTTCACGCTGCCTTTGCCATGGGGCAGCGGACAAGCACAGTCTGTCCCCAGTGCCCTGGCACAAGGCCGGCCTCTGCCTCTCTTAGCTGGACCCAGAGTCCCTGTGTAAGAGTGGGGGGCTGTGGGTGGCACTCAGTAGAGGTCCCTGTACAAGAGCGGGGGGGGGCTGTGGGTGACACTCAGTGGTGGTCCCTGCTGACCACAGCCAGTCCACTCCTAGAATAGGAATCTCTGCCAAATTTCCCTTCAGAGACTTGAAAGGTCCCTGGCCAGGCCTAGAGCAAGGCAGGCCCCACCTTCCAGTGTCTAGGCCTGTGGGATGGTGGACAGGCTCCAGGGGGCCCCCAGTGCTCCACGCCCCTGAAGCTCTCACCCTCAGGGGCTCCCCTCCCCTTACACACAGGCTGCACCTGCCAACATGCTTCTGATGAAGCTAGCACAGCAGAGTGATGGGATGTGGTTCCCAAGATCCGGTTACAAAGCCTGTGGCTCTGTCTTGGCTATGGTCTCTGGCTCTCTCTTGCATCCTGGGGGTGCCGGTTACTGTGCTGGGAGGAAGCCCTGTGGACAAGCCTAGGTGACAGTGATGAGGGGCTGAGTCAACAGCCGTGCAAGTGAGCTGGGGAGCAGATCCCCCAAGCTGAGCCTTCAGATGAGCCTGCAGCCCCAACCTGAAGGCTCGGCACAGCCCACGAGAGCTGGCAGGCCAGAGCCACCGCAGAGCCTGGATTCCCGCCCCACAGACGCTGAGAGAATCAACTGTGTGGTTTTAAGTCCCTGTGTTTTGGGGCAATTTGCCACACAGCAAAAGACAGCACAGGTGGGTAGGACCTGGGAGGCCTCCAGCAAGGCCTGGGGTGCATGACCTGGGGTGGGGCAGGGGGTGCCAGGACACCCAAAGAATCATGTCTAAGAGGGGGCAGCCCCTACGAATGCCAGAGGCTGAGACCTGGCTCTGGGCTGCTCTTGGAGCAGAGACCCGGCTCTCCCCGCGCTGGGCTCGGTTGCCAGGGAGACGGAGATTCCTAACCCGGTTTCCAGGCTACTCTGCCGTCCTCCCCATGCACGTGGGTCGGCTTCACCCTATCAGGATTTTTGCAAACAAGAATAACAACCATGGTCATGATTAGCAGAAGAAAGGTCTTTAATGACACAGAGCAAACCAATGTCAAGGTGTGGCCCTGGCCCTTTCAGTCTGCACAGCCCTGCACCGAGCTGGGGACAGGAGCCACACCTTCCTCCTCACAGCCTAACCCGGCCCGGATCCCTGTTTCCAGGGATGTGGGGCAGCGACAGGGTGACGGGGCTGCCTGGACACCCTGTCTGAGAACACTCCAACAAGCACCCTGCAACCGTGGCCCAAGCCTCCTTTCTATGCTCAAGGTCTGGCAGTGATTGGCACGCCAGCTGTTCACACCCCAGAACTACCGCCCAGAGGCGAGGCAGGGCCAGAACCAGGGGCAGTGTCGGGGGCCACTGCTCTTGGGCTATTTGGCTTCGGGCATCTGGGAGCGCTGAGGCTGACAGACGCAGAGGGGACTGGCCATGGAGGAGGCGTGGGGGCGGGCCCACAGGAGAGGTGCCACACAGCGCTGTCAGCACCCTCCGCGCTGCTGGAGGTGGGACCTGGGCGAGTGTCAGAGAAGATACACCTGTCCCAAGGGCTTACACCTGAGTTACAGTAAGAGAAGACGGCGTTTCCCAAAAGACAGGCCCTACCCTCCAAGACAGCCTGCTGGGGTAGGACAGAAACACTCTCATGCACACGGTAAGCATTTCCTGAGGAGCTTCCAGGACAGTGGGGGAGGCAGTGTGCAGTGTGGGGCCTCACAGAGACATCCACGGCCCAGCTCCCAGTACCCGTGAATGTGGCCTTATGGAAAAAGGGGTCTTTGCAGATATAATTAAGGATCTCAGGATCATCCTGCATTTGGGCTGGGTCCTAAATCCAGTGACAAGGGTCCTTACAAGAGACAGAAGAGGAGAGGAGCACAGAGGAGGAGGCCATGTGACCCCAGAGCAAATTGGAGTCATGGCCACAGGCCAAGGAACCCTTCAAGCTACAGAAGCTGGAAGTCGGGGAGGATCCTGCCCAAGACCCTTCAGAGGAAATGAGGTCCTGCTGAAACCTTGACTTCAAACTTCTGGCCTCCAGAACCACAAAAGAATACATTTCTCATGTTTTAAGCCATGAGGTTTGTGGAGAGCTCTCAGGGCAGCCCCAGGGGCCCGAGCCATCACCTCTGGCACTGGGTCCTCTCCAGGCTGACTCCTGTGTCCTCTGACATGACCCCGTGGCTTCCCCCAACACATTATAAACAATTTCAAGAGCACAGGACAAATGGAAAGAAGTTTACAATGAACACCCATATACCTGGCACCTGGATCCTACAATTCATATGTTGTTACATTTGCTTTATCATATATTCATCCCAACCCATCTCCTGTTCTTGATGGACTTCAAAGTAAGCTGTAGCCACCTGCATGCTTCCCACAGAGACTGTAGCTTACGCTTCACAACTACTTAACATATCACCAAACATTATGTTCAGAGGTGAAACCACATTCAGTGAAATGCATGCACCTCGAGGGTGCCATTGCATAGTTTTGACAAATGCATACACCCCTGTAACCCAAACCCCTAACAAAATGTAGACATTACTAACCCCCCCACCCACCCACATCCTCCCCTGCCCAGCTCCAGTCAACCCCATCTCCTCCCTCCTGCAAAGGCAGCAAATGTTCTGACACTTGAAAACCATATAGGTTACTTTGTCCTGCTCTAGAACGTCGCGTAAGTCACACCATGGGGTCTGTATTCTTTCCTGCGGGCTCTGTGTGATGCGTGCCGCCAGGGTCCTGGCAGTTTGTTCCTTTGCGTGGCTGAGTGGCGTCCCACACGTGAGCGTTACATTTGCTTATTCACTTCCTTGTTGGTGGACCCTGGCCTGTGTGCCGTGTTTGGCACAGGTGCATTCCTGAGTCCTCCATTCTCTTGGGTAAATAGCAGGGTACAGAGCTGCTGTGTCCAAAGGTCAAGTAAATCGTTCCTTAAGAAATTGCCAGGCCAGGTGCAGTGGCTCACATCTGTAACCCCAGCACTTTGGGAGGCCAAGGTGGACAGATCACCTGAGGTCAGGAGTTCGAGACCAGCCTGGCCAACACGGTGAACCCTCACCTCTACTAAAAATACAAAAATTAGCCAGGCGTGGTGGCACATCTGTAATCCCAACTACCCAGGCAGCTGGGACAGGAGAATCGCTTGAACCTGGGAGGCGGAGGTTGCAGTAAGCAGAGATTGCGCCACTGCACTCCAGCCTGGGTGATGAGAGTGAAACTCCATCTCAAAAAAGAAAGAAAGAAAGAAATTGCGAGACTTTTTCCAGAGCAGCTGTCCCACCTCATACTCCCACAGCGCATGCACAGACCAGCTGCTGCACGTCACACAGACACGTGGTGCTGAGCTGAACGGCCCTGAGCACTCCCAGGCCGTCCCACACACTTCCTGCTCTGGAGTCTGACATTCTGTTATTGGATGGGAGGTCTTGACTGTGAGTTGTCCAGGTTCTTGGCATGTTGAACAAAGAATTGAACAAAATACGCAAACAAAACAATGAAAGAACGAAGCATCAAAAGAAGCAACGAAAGCGCAGATTCATTGAGGCGAAAGTGCACTCCACAGATGGGAGCTCGGGGCTCAGGCGAGCGGCTCAGGAGCCCGACTGCAGTGTTCTTTAGGGTTCTTATGAGGCTAAAAGAATTTGGTAACACCCCTAGGTGCCCTTTAGAGGCCTCCAGCAGGTTACATCTCACGAAGGATTGGCCTGCGCTGCTGTCGGTCGGTCAGAGGCTGAAGTGGAGATTTCGGTCTCGTCATCCCAGGAGCAGATGTGGCCCGTGTGCTGCCTCGTCTCGCCTGGAACTGGCTGCACCTGCTGCTCTTTCACTTCTGCCTTAACCCACGGTGACCCTAATTCCCTATTCTCCTGCCTCACTTCCCACCGAGAGACATCATCCCCAGAAATCTTTTTTTTTTTCCTGTCCCTGCCTACTGGGGTCCTGGCCATCTGTCCCTAGGTAGTTAGGTGGGTCCCCGTGGACGCAGCAGCCTTGTACTTGCTTGTAAAGGGTGTAGCTGACTTGACCCGGTCACAATGGTTGGGTATTTTGGCCCAATTTTGGATTTTGTTCCCAAACTGGCTGAAACCCTTGCACAAGTATCATACAAACATGGAATTGCTGAAAATGAGAGAGCAAAAAAATCAGTTAACAATTTAAACAAAGTTAGACCAGAAGTTAAAGCCAAAAATTTGGCAATAACTGGTACTACCCAAGGAATTAATGCAGATAGCAACCAGTGTTGCCAAGGTTCTGTGGGAGTTCCCAAAGACTCCATTTTATTTGCCTGGGAAATTACATTTTTAGTTATTTTCTTATACTAAACCAGACTGGCTGATGCAAAAACAACATTCTTCCTTTAAATATAAGCAATTTCCTCCTTGCCAATACAAGCAAGTTCCTCCATCTAAGGCTCTTTGATTTTGTAAGACGACGGCAACCAGGAGTCCAGCTGTTGCTGAAGTCTAGTGAGGCCCTCTGCTGTCCGAGGGATATCAGTCTCCTGAGGCCCCTTATGCGGGATTCCAAGGCTCCTCCTCCTGCAGCTGATCCTGCTAAATCCAACGAGGAGGACGCAGGTCTGGCATATCCCAGGCTTTTGGTAGTCATGCAAAGCCAACAAGGCTATGTTTAATAAACCAACAGTATGGTTAATTATTTCCCTTGCTGCGAGAAACATGCTTACCTGTCAAAATCCAAAGAATGGACTTAGAGGCACAAAGAACAGTGAAAGTGAGAGTGGCTCACGCCTGTCATCCCAGCACTTTGGGAGGCCGAGATGGGCAAATCACAAGGTCAGGAGATCGAGACCATCCTGGCTAACACAGTGAAACTCCGTCTCTACTAAAAATACAAAAAATTAGCCGGGCGTGGTGGCGGCGCCTGTAGTCCCAGCTACTCGGGAGGCTGAAGCAGGAAAATGGCGGGAACCCGGGAGGCGGAGCTTGCAGCGAGCAGTGATCGCGCCACTGCACTCCAACCTGGGTGACAGAGCGAGACTCCATCTCAAAAAAAAAAAAAAGCAGCCTTGCAAGATTGGGTGTCTGGTAGACAGGCACACTCAGCACAGTTACAACAAGCAATTTGTCCCTAGTGCTCAGGTCCCTCCCCCGGTTCCTCATTGGCTGAGTACTATGGGGTCACGATCTCCCCAGACGTTGCCTATTAGTCGTTGGGTTGGGGTTTTAGGTGTGTTCTTTAAGGTTGTATTGCTGCATTTTGTTACAGCCCACAATGCGTTACAGTCACCTGGGGGGCTCTTCAAGTATCTGAATGATGACCCAGGTAGTCAGGCAAGCTGAAGAGAATAAACTTAGTTATTTTGCAAGCTAGTCTAAACTCAGCTCTTTGGTTCGGGTGAGGGCAGCTAAGGGTCCCCGACCCTTAGCTATATGGGAGGCTATTGAGTCAGGGGCATAGTGTACCTTGTTCTTCTGTAGTTTGCAGACCCAAGCCTATCTGGGGCATTTTATTTTGAAAATGGACCACCGTATACATCATTTTTCTACACTTGCTGACAGGCCAGTGTCCTTGAGAGCCATTAAGGTATGGCAGGCAAATGCCAAAAAGTTAAGATGATGCTGATTTCCCAGACTGGCTTCATTTGGGGTCTTTTGTGGCTTTTTTTAAACAGAAAAACCATTTGTTTTATTATTACAAAGGAAGTGATTCCATCCACTCAGATGAAGGCAATTAAGTTGTAAAATCATAAAAGTGACTACAAGTATCCAGCTTACAGTAACTGTGCAACAAAGGCACCAGGGAGTGTTGGTGGGCATTTACTTATCTTCTGTCTGTCTTTTAAACAGGTACTGCACGTCTTCCACAGGCTCACGGGTGCAGTGGCTGGTGGGAGCCTCAGGTTCCAGGTCCAGAGCTCCAGGTGTTGCAGGCTTGACCTTGGAAAGATGGATCCAGCTACTTAATCCTAGTACTTTGACCTCCAAAGGCGTGGCCAACACCACCGAAAACAGTCCCTTCCATTTGGGTTGTAGTTGTTGAGCGGATGACCCGTCTTTCCTTGTTTTTTTGTTTGTTTGTTTGATTGATTGTTTTTGGGTTTTTTTTTCTGTTTGTTTGTTTATTTGTTTTGAGATAGAGTCTCGCTCTCGCCCAGGCTGGAGTGCAGGGGAGCAATCTCAGCTCACCACAACCTCCGTCTCCCAGGTTTAAGCAATTCTCCTCTTTCAGCCTCCCAGAGAGTTGGGATTACAGGCGGGCACCACCATGCCCAGCTCATTTTTGTATTTTTAGTAGAGACAGGGTTCGCCATGTTGGCCAGGCTGGTCTCAAACTCCTGACATCAGGTGATCTGCCTGCTTCAACCTCCAAAGTGATGGAATTACAGGCATGAGCCACTGCACCTGGCTGTTTCCATGTTTTAACAGGTACTGTTATCTCCTGGCCTGATTTTGGGTTGCTGGTTAGTTCCTGGCATGGGGAGCCTTTGAATTCCAAACTTTCCTAATCCCTGCTGAAATTGCCCGAGGGTAACGATGTAGTATATTAACCCAGCAGTTCTGGATCATTAATTACATTATGAGTTAGAAACAGCCTCCCATATAGCATTTCATATGGGCTCATTTTTTTTTTTTTTTTTTTGCTTTCAGGGAGTTACAGAGTCTTAAGAGGACTACGGGCAGTAAGCTGACCTGTTTCTGATGTTTCCTGATGTAGCTAAGCTAAGGCCTGTTTTAGAGTTTGGTTAGCCCTTTCTACTTCCCTGAAGGATTGAGGCCTCCATGCTGAATGTAAATTGATTCCGAGAGCCTTAGCAACCCCTTGGGTTATTTCTCACTTTGGAGGCTCTGGGGTAACCGGAACCAGGGGACTATTTCCTTTAAGAGACACTTTATAACCTCATAGGAATCAACAGTCTTGGTTATCTCCTTTTTCATTCCTCCAAGGAGTGCGTCAAGAAACTTTGCTGGATTCCAGTTAGGGCTGGTGGTGGGCACCACCTCTGGGCCCAGGTGATTGCCCTGGGGATTTCAGGCCAGCATATCGTCTGCCTCGCGGCGGGCAGCCCCGAAAACCCTTTCCTTTTCATAGGGGTGCAGCCGGTTGCCAGAACGAATTGGACCTTTCTCCATGATTGATCAAAAGCCAGAGCCAGCGTTTGGAAACCGCCTGCAAAGCTGCCAGGGTCCTCAGAGTCCCTTCCCAGCTTTTCTTTACATTGCTGCCTATCAGTCATGGGAAATGGGATTGCACTCAAGCTGTGGCCCTCCCGCCCCCGCGGCTTCCCTGGGAGGTGAAGCTGGCCCTCCTGTCCCCACGGCTTCCCTGAGAGGCAACAGTGCTGGGGAGCTGCTGAGTCGGGGGTTCCACTGCTGGTGCGTTAGGGGCTTGGTGTAGTTTGTTCCTCTGGCTGGCCTGGCGTAGTTGGAGCATGTGGCAAAGGGTCATCTGGGGGTGGCCATCGTTCCCTCTGAGAGACAAGGGGCCTTGTAGGAGGGGGTCATCGCCAAGGTCTGGCTCAGTCTTAGGACTTTCTTTCCGAGGGCCAGTGTTAGGAGCTTTACAGATTGAAGGATTCTGATGCAAAGCCACAAAGGCTTCACTGTATGGCATTTCCGACCATTTACCCCTGCCTTTTGCAAAATAAGTATAATTGTAGGTTAGTATTACGATGAAGCCTTCAATGTTCTGGCCATTGCGCCTGCCTGTCTAGCCGACATTGTGGCCAAACAGTATTACAATAAAAACCTCAAGCATTTTCTTCTCAGACTGTCAGGGTCAAATTGATTCCAATGGTTGAGGGTGCAGCCAGGCAGGGAATCAGGTGGAATAGATGGGGTGGGTCCCACAGCGGTCTGGAAGAGAAAAGAGACCCTAAGGAGGGTTTATCTGTGGACCCGAAATTTCTGCCTGGGGCGTCCCCCTGGGGAAGTCTCAGGTTTAGCCTTGGATCTAGGGGCCCCTGCTTCAGGGTCCAGTCTTACAGCGTCAGACGTCTCTGACCTCAGGTGTGCGCCAGTGCTGCTTTGGATATTTTCTCTCCATAGCCAATGGCCCACTGTGATTCCCTTTGTTCCTGGATGTAATCCCTGGCGTTTCACGTCCCACCAATTTAGAAGGACTGTATCTTCCTGCATTCTTCATAGGGTTATGGTAGAGCCCTTTACTTCCAGCTCTTCATTTGTTCCAGGATGAAACTCAAATATCCTATTATTAATAACATTAAGGCTGGTGGGGTGTTTCTTATAGCCAGTGACACCAGAGCGTGGTGTGTGAATCCCTGTGGCTGGTAATTTACTTTGCGGTCTGAACAGGAGAAATAATGTTTAAGTAGGAACAACCAAGACGTGGGGTTTTCCCTAAGCTCGTCCTTTTCTGTACTTTCTGTGCCTAAACAAAAGGGGCATGCAGATGGTAACGGGGGCTCAAATGCAACAATTTTGCAGTCCCTCGTGCCCACAAAGCATTAGCAAGGCAAGGGCAGAAAGTAGAAGATGAAGAATTAAATCATCTCAAAGACATTATTGCTGCACATACACAAACCTGACCGTTGCATGGATTTGTCTTGCTCTCGGCAGGACCTAGGTGTCCTGTTCCCTGACCGAGTTATCTGGTTACTAGAGACTTCAAGCGGCAGGCACCCTAGTGGCTTTTAACTGCCTAACCCATTCCCGCAAATGGCGGCTTTGACAAAAGAAAGATAAACAAGAAGAAGGAAAGGAAATCTAAACCCCAGACAATGGGGCTTACCTCCTGGCTGGCTCTCCAAAATATGTTACCAGATAGAAACTCTTGACTGTATGCTGTCCAGGTTCTTTGTACAAAGAATTAAACAAAAGGCACAAACAAAGCGGCAAAAGAGTGAAGCATCAAAAAAAAAAAAAAAAAAAAAAACCAACAATGAAAAGTGCAGATTCACTGAAGCGAACGAAAGTGCACTCCACAGAGCGGGAGCGGCTCGGGCAAGCGGCTCAAGAGCCCTGACTGCAGTGTCCTTTAGGGTTCTTAGGAAGCTGAAAGAATTTCATAATGAGGAAAGAGGGAGACCCTCTCATATTGTTTTATATTGTTTTATACTCAGTACCTGTTTTAAGAAAAAAAGCAATGAAGTAAAACCAAAGACAGGCAACATGGCGCCAGGCCCAGAACCAGGCCTGGGTCTGCCTGGCCTAAACCCAGTAGTTAAAAATCAACCCATGACTTAGAAACCAATGTTCCTGACATTGTATAGAAGGACATTGTGAAACTCCCTGCCCTGTTCTGTTTCTCTCTGACTACCACTGCATGAAACCCCTGTCACGTATCCCCTAGATTGCTCAATCAATCACGACCCTTTCAGGTGAAATCTTTAGTGTTGTGAGCCCTTAAAAGGGACAGAAATTGTGCACTCGGGGAGCTCGGATTTTAAGGCAGTAGCTTGCCGATGCTCCCAGCTGAATAAAGCCCTTCTTTCTACAACTCAGTGTCTGAGAGGTTTTGTCTGCGGGCTCGTCCTACTACAGTAACACTGCTAGGTGCCCTCTAGAGGCCTCCAGCGGGTTACAACGTATGAAGGATTGGCCTGTGACCAGTCAGAGGCTGAAGTGAAGACTTGGCCCACAGTCAATCAGAGGCTGAGGTGGAAACTTCCGTCTTGTCATCACAGGAGTGAGGATGTGGCCTGTATGCTGCCTCGTCCTGCCTAGAACTGGCCGCACCTGCTGTTCCCTTGCTTCTGCCTTAGCCCTTGGTTGCCCTAATTCCCTACTGTCCTGCCTCAATTCCTCTGCAGCTCTGTTCTTTCCATGGTGATGGTACTTAGATCCCATAATGTAGACACAGGTGTGCTCACTGCTATGGGGTTTGCGTTGCCTCCATGTCTCTGCAGTTAGCAAAGTTAGGACATAAGTATCCTTTTCTTTATTATTTTTTGAATCAGGGTCTCCCTCTATCACCCAAACCGGAGGGCAGTGGCACCATCACAGTTCACTGCAGCCTTGACTTCCCATGCTCAAGTGATTCTCCCACCTCAGCTCCCACAACCCCTGCCCCATCACCAGCAGCAGTAGCTGGAACTACAGGTGTGCCACCACACTGGCTTTTTTTAGTAGACATGGTGTCTCACCATGTTGCCCAGGCTGAGTATCCTTTCTAAAAAAGGAAACAAATCACATGCTCACCCTCTTTCCAATTCAAAACTAGGATTTCAGGGCTTTTATTTAACTTGATTTTTTAAACCTGTATTTCTTCATTTTTATGCTGAAAAAACTTTGTTTTAAAGAATATTCGCATACTCGCTTTATTCTATGACATAATAGTTTCAAAATAAAAAGGCTAGCATTGTTACAAAGAAGAAGGCAATGAATTAAGAACAAGACTTCTTTGCAGTTCCTTTCGTCCTTGGAGTGTGTCCCACCAGGATGTATCTTCAAAGTGCAGTGTTCTGAGGCTGCTGGAATAATTATCTTGTCTGTAAAATTAATTTACCAACTTGATGTACAGTTTGAGGTTCCTTTGTTTCCATTTGTTCTCAGTTTCTGGGGATTTTTATTTAGTATTTTTTTGCATGCAGAAAACTACATACACACCATTACAAAACCAAGTCTTTGATGTTGATTTTTTGAGAAAGTGCATTCTGAGAAGTCTCTCTTTTTTTTTCCTGTCCTCCTACCCCCACCCTGTTCTCTCCTTTCACCTATAAAGTTAATCTTGTCATTGTTTCTTTTTTGCAAATATATAAAAGAGTTGTTTGTATTTACATTCTTCCCGTTACACAAAAGGTGGCATCCCCACAGATCCCCACGGATCCCCACGGATCCCCACGGATCTCCACGGATCCCCACGGATCCCCACGGATACCCACGGACCCCCACGGATACCCACAGATCTCCACGGATACCCACGGATACCCACAGCACCATTCTTCCCTAGATTTTCACGTGGATTCATGCAGCCTGGAGAAGGCTTCCTATCAGTGCTTAGGGACCGTGCTCACTCTTTCCCACAGCCGCGTGGTCCCCCTGGGGGATGTGCACCCGTGCACTGGGGCAGCCATGCAGTGATGGGCAGTGGGGAGGCTCCCAACCCCAGCTATTTCAAATAGCAGCCCATCGAGAAGCTCCTCACTGCGTCATTTTGTGTGTTGGGGCTACGCCTCTGGGATGGAATCCTGGGAGTGGGCGGAAGGCTAACTCAGACACAGTCTTGCAGGGCACTGATAGATCCTTCTCCATTCCCGCAGCCACGCCTGCGTGGACATTTCTTCACAGCCTCACCCCAGGGCAGGCCTGTTGACCCGCCGAGACTGCTGGATTTTGCCAATATGAGGGATGAGAAAAGACATCTCAGTGCAATTTTAATTGGCATTTTTCTGACTATGAAGGTGGTTGAGCCTCTTTTCGTGGAGTTAAAGAGACATTTGTAAGGATTTTTCTGTAAACTGTTCATAAGTTTTCTAAACTTTTCTAATTTTCCCTTAGATTTTTAGGAACTCTTTTTGTATGCACAGAAATCAGCCCTTTGGCTCGTAAGCTTCCATTTCCCTCCCAGCTTGTCATTTGTCTTTTGACCTCCTTTCTTCCTTCTTTTCTTTTTCCCTCCCTCCCTTTCTCTGTCTTTCTCTGTGTGTCTCTCTCTCTGTCTTTCTTTGTGTGTATCTGTGTGTTTGTGTGTGTCTCCCTGTGTGTATGTGTGTCTGTGTGTGTGTGTGTCTGTGTCTCTGTGTGTGTGTCTCTCTCTGTGTCTGCGTGTCTCTCTGTCTCTATGTGTGTGTCTATGTGTGTGTCTCTGTCTCTCTGTGTCTGTGTGTGTGTCTCTGTGTGTGTCTCTGCGTGTGTCTCTCTGTGTGTGTCTGTGTGTCTGTGTGTGTGTCTCTCTCTGTCTCTGTGTGTGTCTCTGTGTATATGTCTCTGTGTGTCTCTGTGTCTGTGTGTGTGTCTCTCTCTGTCTCTGTGTGTGTGTCTCTGTGTATATGTCTCTGTGTGTCTCTGTGTGTGTCTCTGTGTGTGTCTGTGTGTATCTCTCTCTGTGTGTATGTCTGTGTGTTTCTGTGCCCATCTGTGTGTGTGTCTGTGTGTGTCTCTCTCTCTGTCTCTCTGTGTCTCTCTGTCATTGTGTGTCACTTTGTGTGTGTATGTCTCTCTCTGTGTTTCTCTGTGTGTGTCTCTCTGTGTATCTCTCTGTGTCTGTGTGTCTCTGTGTGTGTATGTCTCTGTGTGTGTCTGTCTCTGTGTCTCTGTGTGTGTCTCTCTGTATGTTTGTGTGTGTGTCTGTGTGTGTCTCTGTCTCCCCCTTTCCTCCTTTGTTGCTGTTACCCTCAGCATGCATGTCTCCCCTCCCACTCACATCAGTCACACAGGGCTCCCTTCCTGTGGAGGGCACAGCTCGCTGCAGGTGTACATGCTGCGGGTTGGGGACACCCTGGGGACTGAGGCTCTTCCGCTTGTGTGGCGTCCTTGGCCTCTGATGCTCTTCCCAGAAGTGCTGCAGGCTCTGTGACATGTTTGGACTGGGTCACCTCCCCGTCTCACTACTACCAAAGGGAGCGTCTGTGTGTGTGTGTGCATGTGTGTGCATGTGTCTCTCTGTGTGCATGTGCATGTGAGTATGTGCGTGTGTGTGCAAGTGTGTGTGCATGTGTGCGTGTGAGCGTGTGTGTGCATGTGAGCATGTGTGTGCATGTGTGCGCGTGTGTGCACGTGTGCGTGGAGGTGTATATGAGTGTGTGTGTGTGTGTGCATGTGTGTGTGGTCTGCAGACTCTTGGGTCCAAGGCTCCTCTGCAGATGAGGAAGGGTGGCTGGTGAAATTTCAGGGACTGCCCTGGGGGCTCCTGTTCACCCGCTGAGCTATGGGGGCCCCCAGACCCTCAAGTTCCCGCCCCTCCTCAGCCCTGCCTCTCCAGCCTTAGTCGGGCCTGGGAGCCTGGACAACCTTGGCCTGGGTCTGCAGTCTGCGGTTTCTTCCCCGGAATCGAAGCGTCCCTCGTTTCCTGAGCCCCCTCCCCATCTCCCACCTCCTGGCTCCAGGCTCTGCATTTGCTCCTGTGACATCACACTCTGCCCCCAGCTCCAGCTCCCCGGGTGTGCGTGTTCAGTAGCGGCCTGCACACAGCTGAGCTCAGTCGGTGTCTGTGGAGGAGGAGGCTGGACTCGGGGGCTCCCTGACAGACACTGCAGGTGCCAGGTCCGGGGCACTAGGACCCTTCCAAGGAGAAACGGTGTGGGGAGGGCTGAGCTTGTGAGGGAGCCCTGGGAGCAGGTGTTGGGGGTTCTGGTCTGGGTCTCCCTGTGGTCTTCTGTTCTTCCAGAGGTCAGACTTCCCGCAGGGACTGGCAGCCCCGCCATACCCAGAGGCTGAGTGAGCTGGCAGAGAGGGCCAGGTGGGAGGTGACGCTCAGCCTCGCCTCCCAGCGGGGCCTGTGGGTGGGCGGTGGAGGAAGACCCCCGAGGGCTCGCCTGGGGCTCGGGAGGTGACATCGCCTGTCACCTGAGCTGGCGCCCCATGAGCAGAAGCCAGCCCCGTATGTGAGCTTCCGGGTCAGGAGTGGGGCCGGACCCACGGGGCTCCCCCACACATCGCTGGCAGGTGGGACAGCCCTGCGGCCGGCCGAGGGCCAGGCACGAAGAGAGCCTGGACCCACCTTCGGAGCAGGAGGGGGTGCCCTTCCCTGTCCACTCCTTCCTGCCTCCTTCCCTCTTCCCTATCAAGCCTCAGCCCTTTGCTGCCTGGATTTTCTTTTTCCTCGTGAACCTGCATATCCAGCCCTGAGCAAAACCCTCCCGCCTCTCCCAGGCGCCCCAGGAAGGGAAATTACAGTGGAGGCCCTTGGGGGCGCGCTCCCCACTGCGGGGCAGAGGGGCAGCCTCTTCTCACCTGCTCTAACCCCTGCCTGGGGGGACACCTCCTCTCCAGCTCGCGGGGACCAGGACTGACCCGTCGGGAAGCTGACTCCCCTCGGTCCCTGCTCACCAGTCTGGCTGGTCCAGCGGCCCGGCCATGCCTCCTCTGCCCGCGCTGAATGGATGCAGCTGGAAACCATCATTCTTAGCAAATTATCACAAGAAGAGAAAACCAAACACCGCATGTTCTCACTCATAGGTGGGAACTGAACAATGAGCTCACTTGGACTCGGGAAGGGGAACATCACACACTGGGGCCTATCATGGGGAGGGGGGAGGGGGGAGGGATCGCATTGGGGAGTTATACCTGATATAAATGATGAATTGATGGGTGCTGACGAGTTAATGGGTGCAGCACACCAACATGGCACATGTATACATATGTAACCTGCACGTTATGCACATGTACCCTAGAACTTAAAGTATAATAAAAAATAAATAAATAAAAAAAATAAAAAAAAAAAAGAAAGGATCGCTTACACCCGGGGACTTCTCCGCTCTGGACACGCCTGGCGACCTCGCAGGCGCCACCTCCTGCACTCCGTGGAGAGCCTGCTCTGCGCCCACACCTGCCTGTCCCGCCCCAACACCTGGTCCTCCTCCAAACCCTGCCCCCCCTTGCCCTGTCCTGTCTTCCCCCCTCTTATGCAACTGACCAGCAGGTCGCACCCACTCCACCCCAAACCTCACCCCACCCTTCCCTACCTCAGCATCTCTACCCTGGAACAGAGGACTGGGAACCAACTGAGAGCAGTAAGAAAGGATTTGTGCCCTAACCTTAACCCCGACCCTAACCCTAACCCTGCAGCTACTGGCAAGGGAGCCTGGCCCCTGAGCCCCAGCACAGAGGCTAAACGGTGCAGTGGGCACTGAAGGGCCAACCCAGGGGTCCCAGCTGGTCTGTGTCCTCCCACTGCCCACTAGTCACCCCCTCGCAAGGAGTTTCACATAATGCAGACATCAAACCACAAAATCCTAAGCTGCTTGTGTGTGCATGTATGTTTGTGTGTATGTGTGTGTGCACGCATGTATGTGTTTGTGTGTGTGTGTATATGTTTGCGTGTGTGTTTCTGTGTATGTTTGCATGTGTGTGTTTCGGTGTTTGTGAGTGTATGTTTGCTTGTGTGTTTCTGTGTATGTTTGTGTTTCTGTATATGTGTGTGTGTGTATGTTTGCATATGTGTGTTTCTGTGTACGCATATGTGTGTTTCTGTGTTTGTGTGTGTGTTTCTGTGTGTGTTTGCGTGTGTGTATGTGTGTCACAGTGTCAGCCCTGGCTGGGGTCTGGCTGTGTTGCACCATCATCTGTCTGGGACTCCAGTCCTCCGCAGGGTGTCCCCATCCGTCTTTCCTCTCAGGGTTCAGCTTTTCCGGCTCTGATGCAGGAGGCACGTGCCTGGCCATACTGTCCACAGGGAAGTGGTCTCGGATTCCCGGGGCTGATCACAGGCAACGCCTCCTGAGTGAGAGGCATACATGAGAACGGACACCCTAATGAGAACAAGGGAGTGGGGGACACTCATGAGCAGCCGTGTGAGGGCCTGGAGAGAAAGATGAGGCCAAGGGACCCACCCTCCCTGACGCTTGTCAGATCCCGGCAGGGCCCAGGTGGAAGCCCCGTGGAGGGTGGAGCCCCGTCCCAGAGCCAACGCGCCACTACTTCTTCCTTTTCTGGGCCTGGGACAGACCTGTGTTCGGGAAGCACTGATGTCCCATAGGCGACCCCAAAGCCTGAGATTCTGACCCTGGACGAAGACTGCATTCAGGGGAGCTCTGAACCCTGAAGCCCAGGTGTAGTTTGGGAAGATGGTGGTAGGTACACCCACAAATAGTCTCTGTCACCTGCTGTGCTGGACCCTGAGCTGAAAACTGCGGACAGAGAAATGAAGAGGGGGTGGAGATGCTGGGAGGAGAGAGGATGACAAGAGATACGGTGTTAAGGGCTCCCCAAGGGAAGGGAGCGGTTCCTCAGGATCCGCCCAGAAGCCTGTCCTACTGGAGGTAGCACCTGACCTGGGTCTTCAGTAATGACACCTCAGCCCCACCCCACCCTTCGCCCAGCTGCAGTGCTGGCCAAGAGGAGACCCTCGGAAGCTAGTCACAGAGTGAATGGGAGATGGAGGATGCAGGCCGGTGGGCACTGGGTTGGCAGGGAAGTGAGCCCTGTGGGGAGAGGGGCTGCCTGCGGTGAGGGAAGGTGGGAGACGAGGCGGCTTCGAGGGTGGCGTGAGGTGGAGGGTGGCTCTAAGATGAGAGGTGTGGTCTCTGGTACAGAGTGGAGGAGGGGGGCAGGCTGGGTCATGGTTGGATGGACAGATGAGACCCCCCCAACTCGACCCGAGAGCCAGGACCCCAAGCCCCCAGGCCTCAAGTGGCCCAGCTTGCTGAAGTCCACGTCCCCTGTCCTGCGGGGATCTTGCTGTTCCATGTCTCAGGAGGACACTCGGCCCACTGGGCTTCTGTTGGGATCTTGCT
>NC_045440.1:146526284-146534751 GCF_002776525.5 Piliocolobus tephrosceles
TGTTCCACGTCTCAGGAGGACACTCGGCCCACTGGGCTTCTGTTGGGCACCAGGAAGAGGTTTGGGGAGGGGGTCCTGGATGCCCCTCTGTGTAGGAGACCTTGTGACTGTGCTGATGTGACAGAACCGCTGGGGGCAGCGAGTGGAGGGTCAGTGTACATAACCCAGTGCCGTCGGTGTAAATGTTCAAACATGGGTTTAAATGTTTATCAAACCCCCAAAATTACGAACCCCAGGACATCCCTGCACCCATGCTCAGGCACATTGTCTGTGGTGCCTGGAGATACGCTCAGGCTCACCCCTGCCTCCACTCAGGGTGAACGAAGGCAGACAGCACCAGCTGCCAAGCCCCCGGGGCAGACTCAGACCCGGCCTGGACCCCAGGGCTCCGGAGCCGGCACTAAGCGCCCATGCCGCTCACTGCTTCCCCACACTGGCGTGGCTGCTCTGGAGACAGCACAGGTGCTGTGAGCAGAAAGCCTGGGGTGCAGGGCAGGACGGCTTTCCTAGGAAATTCTCAGCTAAGGCGGGCACTCAGGATGGGTGGGAGTGGGCCAGGTGCAGATAGAGGGGAGACAGTCCGGCCGCATGGAGCAGCAAGGACCCTGGGGCAGGAAGGGGCCTGAGTTGGAGACCTGCAAGGAGGGCGGGGCGGGGGGGGGCCATGAAGGACTCTGAGCTTTGAGAACACAGTGGGAAGCCCCCAAAGGGTTTAAACAGGGAAGTGGCCAGGCCACCCGCACAGCTGCTGAGGCCATTCCACTGCTGCAGGAGAACAGGTGGGGGTGGACAGGAGCCCAGCGCGGGGAGGGGCACCCTGGCCGAGGTCCAGGTGAGAGGCTGTTAGGCCGGGACCAGGCGGTGGCCCTGGGGAGGAGGAGAGACGGATAGGCCTCCTGGAGCCCTGATGGCTCCCACAGGCAGCTGGGCCTGGCCTGGTCTCCTCTCCAGAAGTCGAGCCCTGCCTTCCTGCCTCTCCCTGCTGTGGTCTGAAAATTGGTTCCCACCCAAAATTCAAGTTGAAACTTAATCCCCAGTGTGAAAGTATCAAGAGTGGGCCTTCAGGAGGTGGTTAGCCAGGAAGGTTCTGCCCCACCATGGGATCAGGACATCAGTCAATCAGGAACAGCCCATCAGTCAATCAGGAACAGCCCATCGGTCAATCAGGAACAGCCCATCGGTCAATCAGGAACAGCCCATCGGTCAATCAGGAACAGCCCATCATCGGTCAATCAGGAACAGCCCATCGGTCAATCAGGAACAGCCCATCATCGGTCAATCAGGAACAGCCCATCAGTCAATCAGAAACAGCCCATCGGTCAATCAGGAACAGGCCCTCACCAGACACTGCAGCTGCCTGGCCTTTTGCTCTTGAACTTCCAGTGCCGTGATCTTGGATTTTCTGGCCTCCAGAAAACCGTGAGTACTAAATATCTGCTGTCTATAAATTCCCCAGTCTAGGGGGGTTTTGTTACAGCACCCAAATGGGCTAAGATGTGACCCTCGAGCTAGGACCACCCTCACGCCATCCTCACCCCTCTGGGCTCTCCCCACAACCTCAGCCAACCCCCCCACCCCGCGCCCTGCCCCCCCCCCCCCCCCCCCCCCCATGGGCTCTCCCCACTCCCACCCCAAGCCCCCACCCCCTGGGCTCTCCCCACTCCCACCCCCACCCCCGTGGACTCTCCCCACAGGTGCCGCCTCTCCCCGTCTCTGCTGGGTGCCCCATGTTTGGCCCCGGGTGTTTGTTGGTGTCTGCTGAGGGTCTCCAGGCATCTCAGGCCCCACAGGGACGGTATCACTGGCCAGCTGCCTCGGGGAGCAGGCACCCTCACCTGTCCACTGTCCGACCATGCTAGGCACACCCCTTCAGTGGGGGTCTCAGGCCTCATAACCCTCGTCCTGGTGCCAGGTTCCTGGCACTGGGGGAGGAGAGCAGAGGAGAAGGGGAGGGCTGTCTTCCCTAAGCTCCCCAGTCAGGGCCTTTGGAGAGCACTTCCACCCACACCCACCTCTGGACAGACTTCAGGGTTTGTCCCCACCACCTTCTCTCTTGTGCATGGCTGCCCAGGGCAGGAGGGTAGGGTGTGGACCTCAGACCTGCAGCTCCTCCTGGGGGGTGGGAAGGGACAGAAAGGTGGGCCCAGTGGGGGAAGTGCATCCTGAGCCCCTGAGTGTGGCTGAGGGAGGAGGTGGTAGTGCTGGGGCTGGCAGGGGTCTGGAGCCACCCGACCCTCTCCCACTGGCTTCCTAGTTATGGTTGATGACGAGGCCTGTGCAGAACTGGAGGCTGTACTGGCTGCTGCCGAACAGATGTATTCAGGCCTTGGCCTTAGGGGATGCCCTGCATGAAGGGGACGTGTGGCCGGCCCCCGAGCACGGAGCCCTCCATCCCTGTGCAGGTCCTGATGGGCCTGGGTGAGCCTCTTCCCTTCCTCCCACCCCAGCCCAGCTCTGCTCCTCTCCAGCTTGGGGGCAGCGCACTCCTTATTTTGGAAATGTTTCTGTAAGGAGGTAAGAAAAGCCTCCTGGGAGGCTGGCAGGGTGGCTGTTCTCCTCTCCCTGTCACACCTGCCACCTGCGGCTGTCCCTGGGCCACCACCACCTCACCAGGTCTGGGGGACAGCACTCTGGTGCCTATCCAGGGCGGGGGAGTGCAGGAGCCCTCCCAGGTCCCTGCCTCCCTCCTCTCACAGTGAGTATCGCCCTGCATTTGTTTCCTGCCGCTGCTGTAACCGATTATCACAAACGTATCACCAATGCCCAGCTTCAAACAACCAAAAGTCTCTGTGGGGAAATCCTTCCTGGCCTCTCCCAGCATCTCATGGCTCTTAGGCGGTGGGCCGCTGTGGCTGTGGCTGCATCCTCCGATCCTTCCTGTGTCTTCATGTGGCCTCCTCATCCTTTCTCTTCTACCGACACTTGCCCTTGGATTTAGGACCACCCCAAATCTAGGATGACCTCACCCCCAGACCCTTAACTTAAGCACAAAGGCTTTTTCCAAATGAACTCAGTCACAGGTGCCCGGGGCCAGGACTCGGACATACCTTGTGGGCACCACTCAGCCCATTGCAGATGGGAGCATTTGAGCATCGAAAGTCAGTATAGTAAGTTCAAGCGCTCTATTGACCCACATGGTGACTACCATTAATAAAAACAGTCCGTATTCTTGAAAATTGCTGAGAGTAGTTGTAAATGTTCTCGCTTCAAATGCTAACTATATGAGGTAATGTATATGTTAATTTGCTCAATTTGCCATTCCACGATGTACACATATTTCAAAGCCACTTGTACACAATATACACAATTTTTATTTGTCTAAATAAATAAAATGTCTTAGAAAAAATAATGACTGCAGTTTATTAAACCATACTAAACATAGGTGAGTCATGAGTTAATAATGACTCTAGAAGGAAGTTAGAAAAACCTGGTATATTCATCCATTCGTGCAGAGCTATAAAGAATTACCTGAGGCTGGCATGGTGGCTCACGCCTGTAATCCTAGCACTTTGGAAGGCCGAGGCAGGCAGACTGCCTGAGCTCAGGAGTTCAAGACCAGCCTGGGCAACATGGTGAAACCCTGTCTCTACTAAAACATACAAAAAAAAAAGCCAGCCATGGTGATGGGTGGCTGTAGTCCCAGCAACTCAGGAGGCTGAGGCACGAGAATCACTTGAACACAGGAGGCAGAGGTTGCAGGGAGCTGAGATCATGCCACTGCACCCCACAGTCTGGGCAACAAAGTGAAACTGTCTTAAAAAAAAAAAAAAGCCACAAGACTGGGTAATTTATAAAGAAAAGAAGTTTAATTGACTCACATTTCCACAGACTGTACAGGAAGCAGGACCAGGGAGGCCTCAGGAAACTTAACGATCATGGCAGAAGGTGAAGGGGAAGCAGGCACAGCTTACGTGGCCAGAGGGAGGAAGAGAGAGAGGAGGAGGAGGACAGAACGAAGGGGAAGGTGCCACACACTTTCAAACAACCAGCTCTGGGGAGCACTCGCTCACTACCACGGGAACAGCAGGGAGGAGCTCTGCCTCCGTGATCCAGTCACTCCCACCAGGCTCCTCCACAAACGTTGGGCATTACAATTCAACAGGAGATCTGGGCAGGGACACAAACCCAAACTACGTCACCTGGGCACGGGACAGCAGCTTGGGTCTCCCAGGAGTGGAACCTGAGACAGGGAGGCCCATGCTGGAGGTGGATCAGGGAGTGTAGGAAGGGGTGGGAAGGACTGGGCCGGGGAGACACTGAGCCTCAAGGTCAGGCTCGGGGAACCTCACAGAGACTCTGCAGGGGTGGGGAGTACCCTTCCAGGTGGCTCTGAGCTGGGATGATGGGACAGGCCTTCTCAGCCACTGGGATTGGTCAGACATTGCCTATCCGTTGATGGAAAAGTATCAGGAGCAACATCACCACCTGCACCTGCTGGCCCAGCCCAGCTCACTCCGACAGAGACAACCACACCTTATATGCCTCATGACATGGTGCAAAGGGAGGCAGAAAGCACTCCTGAGCCTGGGCAAGATAACATGACCCCATCCTTACAAAAAGTCAAAACATTAGCTGGGCAGGGTGGTGACACCTGTGGTCCCAGCTACTTGGGAGGCTGAGGCAGGAGGACTGCTTAAACCTGGGAGGTAAAGGCTTCAGTGAGTGGGGATGGCACCACTGCACTCCAACCTGAGTGAGGGCAAGACACTGTCTCAAAAAAAAGAGAAAGCCTTCCTGTAAAATATTCTCCCCAGACAATTGAACATGAATCTCATCAAGCCACACAGGAAATACAGAGGCTGGAGAAGCAAGTCCAAGGACAGCAAATTCCTACATGGAAACGTCTATATGGAACTGACTGCTCTCCTTAGAGGCCAGCATCACAAAAGAGCAGGCTAGGGTGACTGCCTTAGACAGAGCGAGACTTTAAGAAACCCTAAAACCAAAGCAACCAAATACAAATGGGCTTTGTTAGGAATACCCCATCAAACTATAGAAAGACACTTTCACACAATCAGGAACATAGAGATGTAGACAGGTGTGTTGGTCCGTTTTCACGCTGCTAAAAAAGACATACCCGAGACTGGGTAATTTATACGGGAAAGAGGTTTAATGGACTTACAGTTCCACGTGGCTGGGGAAGTCTCACAATCATGGCAGAAGGCAAGGAGGAGCAAGTCACGTCTTACATGGATGGCAGCAGGCAAAGAGAAAGAGAACTTGTTCAGGGGAACTCCCCTTTATAAAACCATCAGATCTTGTAAAACTTACTCTTTATGCCGAGAATAGCACGGGAAAGACCCACCCCCATGAGTCAATTACCTCGCACCAGGTCCCTCCCACAACATGTGGGAACACAAGATGAGATGTGGGTGGGGACACAGCCAAACCACATCAGCCCGGCTTCAGGTCACATGACGAAATTATTCTAAATGTTGCTGGGGGTGGTAATAGCATCATGGTTTTGTAAGAAAACGTCCCCTGTAAGAGATTCCCAGCAACATCAGGGATGACGATGAGATCTGGGATTTGCTGTTAAATACACCATGGAAAGGGAGGATGGGATGCCAGAGCAAGGGCAGCAAAGTGTTTAGGGCTCTTGAAGCTGCATGAGGGGCGTGGGGTTCCCCGTGGGTCCCAGACATTTTCACAATGAGATGTTTGCATTCTCTCTAGTGTGCACCCGGAAGAGGAGGTGCATCCTCTCCCCACAGGGCTCTTCGACTGCCCAAGGACAATGTTTTTAAAGTTGCCAAATTTCTGTCACTAATTTGTTCTGTCTTCTTTTAAGTTAGCCCAGAATCTCAGAGTCCCTGACACTTGAAGGAAGCTGGGGCCAATTACAAGGACAAATGGGGCCTGGGGAGCTAGAAGGACCTGGGTGTGGGTTGCAGCTCTATGCTAAGGTGGTTTTTTTTATTGTGCTGTCTTGACCCGGTTTTGAGGCCCTGGCTAGAGGCTGGTCAGTTCCCTCCTTGAGCAGTGGACTAAGACCACACCCTTTACGGCACCTCACACTGCAGGCCACTGCACACCCTCCCAAATCACCCCAAGGCTAAGGTCCAGACAACCATGGACAGCCCTGTGCCCCAGAGCTCACAACTGCCCAAACTAACCAATCCACAGGGAGCCTGAGTAACCCAGCCACCCCACCTGCTGGTCACACACCAGCCACCCGGCAGCCCCAGCTGCGGCTACCCCATCCCCGGGTGCCCCGTGTGGCCCTGCCCAGCAGCCTTCCTCGTTTGAAGCTGTACGTGACAAAGCACTCTGCCTTTCCTCTCTGGAGTGTCAGCGTGCCATGCCCTACATCAGAAGAAACTTCAAAGTCTATAAAACAGACCTAGGGCTGGGCATGCTGGCTCATGCCTGTAGTCCAAACACTTTGGGAGGCGGCGGCAGGAGGATTGCTGGAGCCCAGAGGTTCGAGACCAGCCTGGGCAACACAGCAAGACCCCAACTCTAAAAAAAAAATATTAGCCAGGTGTGGTGGTGCCTCACTGCAGTCCCAGTTACTCAGGAGTTGAAGGTGAGAGGATCACCTGAGCCCCAGAGTTTGAGGCGACAGTGAGCTATGATCACGGTATTACACTCCAGCCTGGGTGACAGAAAGAGACTCTGTCTCCAAAAAATAAAAATAATAAGACAGACCTAGATGGGCCTGGGATGGGGCCCCAGTTCTGATGCTCACCATCTGTTTACCCTTGGGTGACCTGCTGCTCCCTTGGCTTTCTCACCTGAAGATGGGGACCCCAGATGCACCAGGCCAGGGCAGGGGCTGGGGAGAGGATGCAGGTGACTGATGCTCAAGGCCAGTGTGGGGGCCGGGGGAGAGGACGCAGAATGGCTGAGTGGGTTCTCAGGCTTGTATCCCCAACAGCAAACAAGACTGCAGAAAACACAACCTCGCACAAAAGCCATCCCAGCCTCACACAGAAAATGCTTCTGCGAGGACATCTGCCCAGAGGCTGCTATCCAACTATCCAACCTCAGCGTTACTCTTGTTATTGATCGTTATGGCCAAGGATAATCGTCTCCAAACAGTGATCCTCCTTGTGTTTTTCTTTAACCATCTTTGTCTTCCTTCACCTCCCTGAACACACAGAGGCTACCACAGCATGCGTGTTTCCATTGCAACGCTTCATCCTGAAATAAACATATTTTCTTGCAAACAAACAGCCTCTCTCTGTTATTTAGATTGACAAGACTTACGGTATTTTCTTTTCTTTCTTTCTTTTTTTTTTTTTTTTTTTTTGAGACAGTCTCACTCTGTCACCCAGGCTGGAGTGTAGTAGTGCAATCTCGGCTCACTGCAACCTCTACCTCCCAGGTTCAAGCGATTCTCCTGCCTCAGCCTCCTGAGTAGCGAGGATTACAGGCACGCACCACCACACTCAGTTAATTTTTGTATTTTTAGTAGAGATGGGGTTTCACCATGTTGATCAGGCTGGTCTCGAACTCCTGACTTCCTGATCCGCCTGCCTCAGCCTCCCAAAGTGCTGGGGTTACAGGCGTGAGCCACCACGCTCAGCCTCAACTTACCATATTTTCGACTTGCAATAGGTTTTACTGGGACATAATCCATTTGTGAGTCAAGGAGCACCTGTATGTAAAATGGGCCCAGCTATCGTATGGTATGAAAACCCAGGAAGCAGGCCACCCTTGGGGGTGGTAGTGACTGGAAGAGAGATTGAGGGCACCTCCCAGGTGCTGCTAATGGACTGTTTCCCGTCTAGAGACCGATTCTGCAGATATTTCCAACCTGCAAAAGGGCATGACACTGTGCACTTTATTTTGCTTTGTTTGTACATTTTTCTATATGTATATTATACCTCAAAACAAACAACAAGCATCACGGCATGGGAAAGTGGGTTCTTCTTGCTTTGGACTGCTGTGTTTGTCTCCGACGTCTGGAACTGCAGCGGCTGTTTTGTGAGCATGAGGGAAGCCGTCCTGAGGACTGAGGTTTGCAGGGTGAGGAGGTGGGGAAATCCTGAGCCCTTCTGCTGCTGAGCCACTGGGTTCACCACCCCTGCGGTGGCCCCACCTTGAGACTTCCTGTTACGTTAGATGATACACTTTTCTTGCCATTCATGGTATTACTTTGAATCCTATGTTCTCCAGTTTGTAGCCAAAGGCTTAGTAACCCACCCAGCACTATGAGGGAAAGGTTCAGACAGGAAGAGAAACCCAAAGGGAGTGAGGACTAAACTCTGATCTTTTTTCCTGGCTCAAATTCCTTTCTTTTTTTTTTTTTTCCTTGAGACAGAGTCTCGCTCTGTCACCCAGGCTGGAGTGCAGTGGCGTGATCTTGGCTCACAGCAACCTCCACCTCCTGGGTTCACATCATTCTCCTGCCTCAGCCTCCCGAGTAACTGGGACTGCAGGCACCCGCGAATTTTTTGTATTTTTACGCCCAGCTAATGTTTTGTATTTTTAGTAGAGATGGGGTTTCGCCGTGTTAACC
>NC_045440.1:146534761-146539861 GCF_002776525.5 Piliocolobus tephrosceles
CTAATGTTTTGTATTTTTAGTAGAGATGGGGTTTCGCCGTGTTAACCAGGATGGTCTCGATCTCCTGATCTCATGATCTGCCCGCCTCGGCCTCCCAAAGTGCTGGGATTACAGGCGTGAGCCACCATGCCTGGTCGCAAACTCCTTTCTAAGGGGCCTGGGGAAATTCATGCTTACAAGGCATAAAATCGTATTAAACAGGTCTTTTGACCCAGTATACTGGAGTTCCATCTTTTTTTTTTCTTTCTTTCTTTCTTGAGATGGGATCTTGCTCTTTCACGCAGGCTGGAGTGCAGTGGTGCAATCTCAGCTCACTGCAGCCTCTGCCTCCCAGGTTCAAGCAATTCTCCCACTTCAGCCTCCTGAGGAGCTGGGATTACATGCACACACCACCACACCCGGTTAATTTTTGCATTTTTAGTAGAGACGGGGTTTCACCATGTTGGCCAGGCTGGTCTTGAACTCCTGACCTCAGGTGATCCACCCACCTCAGCCCCCCATAGTGCTGGGATTACTGGCGTGAGCCACTGCACCCAGCCCTGGGGCTCCCTTTTCAACCTAACTCTGGCGTGGCATTGGCATCACAGGCAGACAGCAGACTCCCTTACCTTAGGTGTTACCTCAACTCTCTCGACCAATTGTAAACTAAAGAATCCGCAACTGACTATGACTTGCAAGCCCCAGCTTCCAGATGTCCCGCCTTTTCAGGTCAAACGAATGTGTACCCCTCCCCATGTACTGATTTATGATTTTACCTGCAATTCTTGTCACTCTGAAATGTCCAAATTGTAGGGCCGGGCGCAGTGACTCATGCCTGTCAACCCAGCACTTTGGGAGGCTGAGGCAGGCAGATCACCTGAGGTCAGGAGTTCAAGACCAGCCTGACCAACATGGAGAAACCCCATCTCTACTGAAAATACAAAATTAGCTGGGCATGGTGGCAGGCACCTGTAATCCCAGCTACTTGGGAGGCTGAGGCAGGAGAATGGCTAGAACCCAGGAGGCAGAGGTTGCAGTGAGCCGAGATCGTGCCGTTGCTCTCCAGACTGAGCAACAAGAGTGAAACTCCATCTAAAAATAAAAAATAAAACTGTAACCCAGTGGCCTCGGGACCACTTTCCCAGGACCTCTTGAGGCTATGTTTCCCAAGCCTCCGTGGCTCACTCACACAGACTCAGGATAAACCTCTTTAAATACGTTGGCAGAGTTTGCTTTTTCCATCGTCAATAGCAAAAGTAACATGGAACATGGGACATGCTTAGTGAGAAAAAGCCATATCATTTTCCAATTTAAGTTTTCCTTCCATCTTATTTCAGACATTTTGCTACCCACAGGACTCTTTTCTCAAAGAAAACTTTACATGAAAGCTCAACCTGTAAATAGACAAAAGCACAGCTAGTCCTTTTTAAGTCAGATTTGGGAAGTCAGAGCCCCTGTGCCCTCCCCTGCAGCCCCTGCGGTCCCTCGAGACACTTGGGTGGGGTCCCGGCACTCTGAGGAGCCGACTAGGAGGCCATGGCCATGCTCGCAGGAGCACGAGGGCTCCCGACCTCAACCTCTGGCTCTGGCTGGGGCCAAGGGCCGGGGAAATGCAGCCAGCACTGGCGGAGGGGACTGTGGCTGCCCTTGGGACATGGGGGCTTAAAAAGCTGGCTCAGGAATGCTCATGAAAGGCCGAGCTCTGGCCGGGCGCGGTGGCTCAAGCCTGTAATCCCAGCACTTTGGGAGGCCGAGGCGGGCGGATCACGAGGTCAGGAGATCGAGACCATCCTGGCTAACACGGTGAAACCCCGTCTCTACTAAAAATACAAAAAATTAGCCGGGCATGGTGGCAGGCGCCTGTAGTCCCAGCTACTTGGGAGGCTGAGGCAGGAGAATGGTGTGAACCTGGGAGTTGGAGCTTGCAATGAGCCAAGATTGCACCACTGCCCTCCAGCCTGGGCAACAGAGCGAGACTCTGTCTCAAAAAAAAAAACAAGAAAGAAAGGCCGAGCTCTGAGTGGGACCCTAAATCCATGGATGAGGCAGCCGTTCCCAACAGCACTGGGAACTTAAAGAAAGAGAATGAGGAACCTGAAGTCCTAAATCTGGCTCAAGATGCAGCCTGAGAGCCGAGACTTCTGTCCTGTAGCTAAAGGACCTTCTGCTCTTGCCGATATGGCTGAGAAAGCCAGAGCCGACGCCGAGTGTGATCCCCCAGGATGCTCTGTTCAGATCAGCCGAGCTCCACCCCAGCAGGAGCTCAGTGTGAAAGTCAGAGCATTGGCCTGGAGCTGGGGGAGAGGAGTGGAGGACCGGGAGTCTCCTGAACCCCAGCCTGCCTTCAGCCAATGCATCCGCATCTGACAAGGCTGCACCCGCCCTGTCTGAGGACCCTGCACTCACTCCACCTCCGAGACAGGGCAGGAAGAAGCCGGTTGTGCCCACCACTCTCCCAGCTCCCTGCTACAGTCAGAACGTCATGCCCCAGGGGACAAAGCATATTCAAACATGAAAGGAGGAGGCTACCTGGCAAAAGATCCGTAAGAGTTTGTTATTTTACATCAGCGAACATCTGGTGAATACAAGTGGGACTAGGGGGGCATCATTTTAGTTTGAGCTCAATGTGTTGGTCTGGACACCCTCGGCAGAGATTTCATATTTGAAGGGAGAGCTCTAGCAGCTGGCAGGAGCTCGAACAATTTGCTTACCTTGGTGACAAAAACCTGGAATTCACAATGGCCACGTGGAGCCGAGAGGCGCAGCTGAGAAGGAAAGAGGCCTTAAGCTAGGTGCAGTGCACAGAAGCCCCCCGGCTGGGGACGGAGGCCCAGCCAGCGTCTCTGCAGCAGTCCTTGGGCCGGGGCCAGTTCACAGGCCCTGCTGTCCTCCCAGCCTCCTGCACAGGGCTGCTGCCATTTGTCAGAGGAGCCGGCAACTGAGAAAGGAAAGTGCCCTGATCTCTCGGGGGAGTCTGGCATGGGCTCCCGGCCATCACTGCTTTTTCTGGGCACCCTGGCTGCCCAAGGATTTTGCACTGTGGTGGGGACATATGAGGGTGAGATGACCGAGTTGTGGCCCAGTTCTGCCCTCCAGCTCAGTGGGACTAGAACCTCCCCCTTGGTGACTTTCCCAATCCCGAGATGCAATGGCTACTCCTGCAGCATGCAGGCTCCTCTTAAAGGCTCTCCCACCTTGGAGGAAGGATCTGCAGGACGTGACCACTAGTGAGGCCACACCCGGGGGTCCAACCATCAGCACCACAACCAGGGACATGAGAGGCACAGGGTCCATTCCCTCGCTCCCGACTCACCATCCGGCTGGGACATGAGAGGCACAGGGCCCATTCCCTCGCTCCCGACTCACCACCCGGCTGGTGGACGGTAAACAACAACCATCAGATGCTCAGGTGGCAATTTACCCACAGGTCTACGCTGGCTCTCGGAACACAGGGCTAGTGATTGGGAAAATATGTTTTTCTCCCTGCCAGTAAGTAGAAAACACACAAATGGGTTCCCTCGTCTGCCAGGGGTGCCGCACTCCCTCCCGTCTTGCCGCAGGTTTCTCTGGCCAGCTCTGTGCCTCGGTTTAGACTGAGGAGCCTCGATGGTCTCACGCGGCCCCGGCACCAACAGCCCTGAGCCCTGGGAGAGCTGAAAGCTGCTGAAACTTCAGATGTCCTAGTGCAAACTCACCTCCAAACGCGGAGCTGGAGAAACGTGGGACCCACCGCTCAGTGCATTCCCAGGGCCCAGTGGTCGGCGCCAGGGTGGGTTTTGCCCATGAAACTGCAGGACCAGTGCTCCCACCAAGATGGAGCTCAGTTCCTCATGCAGGAAAGACACCTGCAAATGGCTCTGCTGTCCCCACTGAGTCAGCAGTGGTTCAAGGGCTGCAGCAGGAATGGCGTTGCCCCTGCCCTGGTCCGGTGGACCCAATGGTGTCCCCCAGCTGTGCCAGACCAAGTCCTGGACAGAGCCTGTGGCAACCCTGGCAGGAGGAGAGCCACAGCCGACCCCGGGGTCTGAGCAAGGTACGGCCCCTCAGCAAGGAGCTCTTTGCAGCAGTCAAGGAGCTGGCAGGGCCACGTTTCCTCCAGAGACTCTAGGGGAAAGTCCCTCCTGGCCTCTTCCAGCTCCCGCCTTCCTGAGCTTGTGGCCACATCGCTCCAGTCTCCTCTGTCTCCACACTTCGCATCTCCTCTGCTTTCTTTTGTAAGGACGCCTGTTACCCTAACTCCAGATGATGTCTTCCCAAGATTTGTAATTGCATCTGCAAACACCATTTGTCCAAACAAAGCCACATTCATGCATTCAGGTGACATGGTGTGGCTGTGTCCCCACCCAAATCTCATCTTGAACAGCATCCCCTATAATCCCTGTGTGTCGTGGGAGGGACCCAGTGGGAGGGAATTAAATCATGGGGGTGAGTCTTCCCGTGCCGTTCTCGTGATAGTGAATAAGTCTCAGGAGAACTGATGGTTTTACAGAGGGCAGTTCCCCTGCACACATCCTCTTGCCTGCCGCCATGTAAGACGTGTCTTTGCTCCTCGTTCACCTTCCACCATGATTATGAGGCCTCCCCAGCCACGCGGAGCTGTGAGTCCATTAAACCTCTTTTTCTTTACAAATTACCCAGTCTCAGGTAAGTCTTTATTAGCACCACGAGAACGGACTAACACATGGCCCCTGGCGCTTGGACATGTCTTTTGATGGGACTGTTTGACCCACATCACGACTCTTTCCACAAAACAGCCTCTGACTGGTTAGTGGCCCAGATGGTGAGCCTGTGCCTGGTACTGGGCTCCAAGGGGCCGTGCCACTGGGCAGCCCACCACGAACAGGTGTTGTCTGATCCATGGAGTCTTACAGTAAAGGCGGCCACCACAGCCCACTTCCCTGGGGAGGGGGCGGGACAGGAGTGGCCCTAGGGTCTTCTGCACCTAAGCCCTCCCTCTCAACCTATGAGCTCCGAGGAACCTTTCAACAAACTCCTCTTCTGCTCCAACCAGCCAGAGTCCATTGCAGTTCCCCACAGTTGGGGTCCCTGCCTGATACAGCAGAGAAGGTGAAGCCTCTGTCATGGGGACAGAGATGACAGGAAGTGTGTCCAGGACACAGC
>NC_045440.1:146539871-146544266 GCF_002776525.5 Piliocolobus tephrosceles
GCCCCATCCTGCTCTGTGATTTGACAGGAAGTGTGTCCAGGACACAGGGGTGCGGAAGCCCCATCCCGCTCTGTGTGATTTGCCTCCCAGCACCTCTCCCTGTGAGATCCCACGCGGCACTGCTGTGAGAGCTCAAGAAGGGCTTACAGCCCGGGCTTCTGCAGCCACAGACTCTGGCTGGGACATGAGGGCTGCATACTGGGGCTAAACAAAGAGCTTCATAAGTCAGGCTGGAGAAGAGGGGCAGGGGCTGGGCAGGTCGGGGAGGGGCTTAGGCTGAGCCCGACAGTGGGGAGGAACAGGAGGCTGCTGGTGGCCACTGCCGTTCCTGGAGGGCTGGGTGAGGCTGGGGGCTAGGGCTCTCCATCCACCCTCCACCCAAGCCCACTCACAAGCAGGAGCTCAGGTGATCCTGCCACCCCTGCTGGGCCCTCACCTCTGCTCCTTACTTCCCCCTCTGGGAGCCCATCCTAAAGCATGCAGGACAGAGCAGTACACAGGAGCTTTCAAGCCTCAAGTGGAGCAGCCCGGGCCTTGACTCCCAGACCCCCATTCCCTCCAGGTCGTTGTGAGCCAGAATAGACCAGGCATCAGATGACGGCTGTGGGCAGTCAGGAGGGGTGCCCTGTGGCACAGGGGCAGCATCTCTCCCAGGCTAGGGGTACAAAGGGCTGATGTGCACACTCCTGTCCTGGGCCCCCAGGCTGGCTCTGCAGTGTGGCTGTCCGGGACCCACCGTGTCTCCCTGGAAGGCCGAGGCTCTGAGGTTAGCTGCCATTTCCAGCAGGTGGCTTGCCAGGCAACCCCGCACAAATAGGCATCCCATCCTGAGGCTCTCTGCATCCTGGCCCTGGAGCTTGGGGCCTCTCCTCACCCACCTCACACCCCAGCTTCAGTTGGATCCAAAGGATCGACCATGAGAAGCCATCGTGGTGGTCCGGGAGGCCCCGCGTCCCCACAGTAACCAGAGCCACCTCAACACTTGGTGCAGGTGGTCAGCTGCCCATCACCGCCTGTGGGCAGAGGGAGGCCCCACCCAAGACCACCTCCCATGGCCTGCGCCCTCCCCTTCTCCCTACTTCCCCCACCTAACCTCCTCTCCTCTCCCCTGCCCCTCTGGTGGGGCCACTGTGGAAGACACTGTAAGTTCTGCCTGCCAGGAGTCCGAGCAGGACATCCCAGTGGCGTGGTCCTGATGTGCAGAGGCTGCCAGGAGGCCCTGTGCCACCCCCAAGGCTGGGGGTCCACGCTATAGCCTGGGAGGGGCTCCTGCCTGCCCTGGGCTGCACCTGTCTGGCTTCTCTGGTAGCTGCTCTCCCTCCACACACCCCCTCCCTGCCGCTGTGGGTGAGTGCCTGCCACTCACCCACCCACACACAGATCCCACCCTGAGCTCAGCCATCAGCTCCTGCCTTCCAGGGACTGCAGGGCCCCAGGCCTCTCATTCGCAGGCCTCTGCTGGGTGGTAGGGCCAACGGGGGTCAGCTTGAGCAGAAGACAGGGCCCTGCACATCAGTGGCCAAACGTGGACCTTGACAGAAGGCGAGCCCGGCGGGCAGTCTCCACATGAACACACAGCAGTGGGCGCAGATCCTGCCTTCTCCTGTTCCTGCAGAAAGCAGCGTGCCGGGACACTCAGTCCTCCGCTTCCTGTTTTCTGATCAGGATGTAAAGAGCTTCTTCACTGTCATACAGCTGCAAAGTATCCCTGCACTGTTATTTTTAGTCTCTTTTAATATTGTGAAATTGCTACATTGTTTTTAACATTTTTAACAATCTCAGTGTGAAGGAAATTGATTTCTAAATGGATAAAATAAATGATAGGAACAATGTATTCCTTGCTCTTGCATTTTTCCAAGACGGGGACCCAGTACGGCCATGGGGGGATGTTAAAGCCAAGCCTTGAATGTTTCTGAGGGCACCGAGCTAGAGGTGGGGACAGAAGTGCCGTCATGGGGAAAGGTCTCTGGAGAGGGCGGTGCCTGGGCCCTGCCTCTGGAAATTGAAGATGGGCAGCGGCAGGGGGCAGTAGCGGTGGGAGCTTGAAGGACCGTCCGAAGCTCTGCCAAGTGGAGCTAGACAGAGATCAGTCGCCCTCACAAGTGGGGGACAAGAGGGACCCCCTTAGAAGAGCAAGGGAAGGGAGACTCTCCAGGGTTATGGTGGTGGGGCTGAGGGTGTCTAACGACTAGGAAATTGAGCACAGAGGGTTCCAGGTGCAGAGCAGCGTGGAGGGGAGCTGGGAGGCCGGGGAGGGTACCTGAGTGAGCCACATGGGAACAGGGTGTGTTTGCCTCTTGGGTTCTAGGGGTGCCTGGAAGCTGCAGGACCCATGGGAGCTGCTCCTCCTGGCTGGCCCATCCACCCACAGCTACCTCTGAGTGCTGGATTCCGGGAAAGAAAAAGGGCTTGTACCTCAGTGCACATAACGGGCAGCCTGCTCCGCCTGGCACCGAGGGCTCATCAGAATCAGAGAGTGTCGGGCACAGTGACTCACGCCTGTAATCCCAGCACTTTGGGAAGCTGAGGTGGGTGGATCACTTGAGCCTAGGAGTTCAAGACCAGCCTGGCCAACATGGTGAACCCCTGTCTCTACTAAAAATACAAACATTAGCTGGGCATGGTGATGCGAGCCTGTAATCCCAGCTACTCGGGAGGCTGAAGCAGGAGAATCGCTGGAACCCAGGACGTGGAAGTTACAGCGAGCCAAGATCGCGCCATTGCACTCCAGCCTGGGTGACAGAGTAAGACTGTGTCTCAACAAAAGAAATAAATAAATAAAAATAAGCAGAGAGTAACCCCAGGGGAGGAGAGTCTGGACTCTGCTCTCAAAACAAGCCCCTTCCTCTGCCAGACTCGGGTTCAGTGAGACAGGAGTAGGTTGGCTGCAGAGAAGGTGGGAAGGAGCTCAGAGAAGGGAAAGTGTAGCAAGGGCCAGCACATCTGCAGCCCGCATCTGCCCCAAAAGGCCCTACTCTCCCGGTATGGACACCGCACGCTTGCCCCTCAGTCAGAAACATTTGCCCTCCCTTCCTTATAGAAAAACTCTGCTCACCCCTCAGGCCCAGCCCCAAGGTGCCCTCCTCCCAGTGCCTCCCTCATTCCAAACCCAATCTCACAGAAGGTTGCCTCCTGGAGACGGCAGTGCACAGGTCTGGATCTGACTCCAGCTGGTGTCAACACGGGGGAGGGGGTACAGAGTAGGAGCGCAGGCCCAGGACAGAGCCGCACAGCACCCCCAGGACAGCAGAGCCCATGGCCCCACCTGGGCATGATGCCAGCACAGACCCTGCCCGCCGAGCCCCACATGTCACCCAGGCAGGAGGGAGTGTGGATGGCTGGGCATTCCCTGTCCACAACCAGCACCAAGCTCTGAGCCCAAGGCTGCTGCTGCCAAAAAGAGCCACGTGACTCATGCAGGCCCCACCCTGGGAGGAGGCCCCACCCTGGGAGGAGGCCCCACCCTGGGAGGAGGCCCCACCCTGAGAGGAGGCCCAGGATAGCCGCTGGGTCAGAAGGGCCAGCCCCATGAGCCAGCAGAGCAGGCAGGTCCAGGCCCCAATGCACAGAGGTCTATGGGCAGGGAGCTGGGGTGACCAGGCTGCCCTTCAAGGGTACCTTGGGGTGTGGGCATGGCTCAGGACCTGGAAAGGCGGTCGAGCCCAGGGGCACAGGTGCAGGCTCTAAAATGACCCATGGCAGCTGCCATCAGGACCAGCAGCCCTTAGCCCTGGCACTGGGGGACCACAGCACTGCCCTGAAGGTCTTAGGGGTCATATTTTCACCCTGGAGCGTCTGAGAGGTCACGACGCTGTCCTGGGGGCTTGAGGGAGGCTGTGCGGTGCCTGGGTGGGATGAGGGGGTGGGCTTCACATACAGAGACCGCCACGCCCACCTGCGACTGTGGGCAGTGCTGGGGAACCAGGTGTCTGCCACTGCGGGTCCCCCTTCACACCTGCGCGCCATCCCGGGGGGGGGCACCTTCTGTAGGGGCTGGACCAGACCCACTAGCCTTTCCGGGGCGGGACAGAGGGAACAGCCTCTCAGCTGCCAGCACTAAATTTAACTCCATCTGCGAATTAAATGCGCTCTGATTGTCCCTAGGTGATTCTCGCAATAAGCACTGGCCTGGGCTCGGCAGTTTGCACCAGGGCTGAAGAGGCGCTGGGCCCAGAGGTGGGCCACGTGCAAGGGCCTGGGCCCCTGCGGAGGGGAGGCGGCAGGTGGAGACCCCCCAGAGAACTCCGGCAGCGCCCTTCCTAGGAGCAGCTCCTGCAGCACTAGATTCAAGAGCCTGTAGCGGCAGCCAGGGCGGGGCGCGGGGGAGGTAGGGCCCCAGGGAAGCGGGTCGACGGGTAGGCGGGGCTTGGGGGAGGAGGGGTGAAGGGGTGACGG
>NC_045440.1:146544366-146571191 GCF_002776525.5 Piliocolobus tephrosceles
TGGGGAGGGGGTGAATGGGAGGCGGGGCGATGGGGAGGTGGGGTGTGGAGGAGGTGGGGCACCAGGGAGGCAGGGCGATGGGGCAGGTGGGGCAGTGTGGGAGGCGGGGCGTGGGGTAAACAGGGTGTGGAGGCGGCGGGGCACCGGGGAAGCGGGACGATGGGAGGCGGGGTGTGGGAGAGGCGGGGCGATGGGAAGGCAGGGCAGGGGGGAGGCGGGGCGCAGGGAGGCGGGTGGGGCTGGGGCCACACCGGAAGGGGCAGGGAGGGGCAGGGCTGGGGGGACAAGCACCCGGTATGAAGAGTTTGGGGTTGGCGGGGCGTGTCCGGCTGTGGCGTGAGCACCGCTATGGGAGACCCTGGCTTGGAAAGTGACTTTGCAGCCTTGGACGGGGAAGGGCTGGATGCTGGGTGGGTGCTGATAGAGAAGAATGACAGGTTCAGGTGAATTAAGGAGGGATGGTTGACTCAGTGGCTGAGACATCAGAGACGGGTATTCCCAGCCTCAGGCGCTGTCCTAAGCCCAGCAGGTACTGACCCCTGATGGTGACCTCACCCTATGAGGGAGCTGAGGCCTGGGGAACCCAAGAAGCTTGTCCAGGACCCAGAGGCAGGGGAAGGAGGAACCGGGTCTTAAACCCAGGCAGCTCACTGCAGAACCAACTCAACCTCTGTTACAGGTGGCCGGCCAGAAAATGCCCCACCCCACCCATTGACAGTTAGGAAAACTGAGGCCTCAGTAGGTGAAGGGCCTGGCCCAAGCGCCAAGGCACACAGACGCCCAAGCTTGACCCTGGCTGCAGACTCCCATCCAGCCCCTGCTGCTGCCCCACCCCTCTGCTACCCTCGGGAGACTCTGCCCTCTGCATCCCACCCCCAGAGGCTTGGGCAGGGGCTTGGGAGGAGGGGGTGGCCTCAGGGAGCGACCTGGGCTTTCCAAGCCTCTCCCAGAGCAGCCTCTCTCTCACACAAGGCCAGAAGGCAGGTGGGGGCTGATGGCTTTCCCAGCAGAAGGCCAAGGGTTGGGCCCCCAGCAGCTCCGGAAAGCTCCACCGGACACCAGCAGGAACAGCACTACAGACAGAACAGCAGGGGCAGAGACCCGAGGGGCTAGTGAAGGAGGCCTTGGGCCCAGCAGTGCGCTGCTGAGTGTGGGTGCAGAGGTGAGCCTGCAGCCTTAGCCTGAGGGCATTGACGGTGTTTTTATTTAAATGCTCTTAAAGGGGCCTGGGTGCGATGCTGACTCTGGAATGAAGATGCTTGGCCAGTGATCAGCAAATAGAGGGTCTGTGACCACAGCTCCTGTGACTATGGAGCCCAGATATGGGGGTAGGGGGTGTCAGGCACGGCCCAATCCGAGGCGAGGCTCCCTGCCCTGCACTACAGGCCTGAGGCACTGAGCAGCAAGGCAGGCCAGGGCCAGCAGCGCCTGTGGCCAGCACCGCCTTCCAACTGCCTGCACAGGTGCACGGGTCGCTCCAAGGCCAACCACAATGACTTCTCCTTCCCCTCCAGCCCCAGAGGTCCTGGAGGGAAGCAACAATCCCTGGCCTGGCGCCTAGAGCTGGGGACCCGTGTGCGGCCCATTGTTTGAGACTGGAGCTGGTGGGGGCCACTGGGAAACCCACGGCAATGCCCTTGATCCCACTTCTCGCAGCTCCAAAGTGCTGCTCGAGGAGTCAGGGACACAGCAGCATCGGCGAGATGAAGGTGCTCAGGGCTCTCCTGCTTGCCCTTTTGCTGTGCGGACAGCCAGGTGCGGGGCAAAGGGTAACCCTGCGGTGAGGGGGCAGAGAGTGCAGTCCTGGAGCACAGGGACCTCCAGGGAACCCCAGCAGGGGCTTAGGAAGAAGGAGGGGATGAGGCTGGAGTCCCCAGCCCAGAGCCGTGTGGATGGAAGCTGGTCTGGGACCCCGAGAGTCCCCAAACATCTGTGCTCCTGTTTATGTGGGGTGCAGGGAGGGGCTACCATAAAGGGCCAGCCCACAGCAGCTGCTGTTGTAACTACTGTGCCAGGGCACACTCGGCTGCAGTGAGCAGGGTGTGCAGGGGCCGGACACCACACCAGGTAGGCTGCCCTGAGGCCTGAGGGTGGCGGGGGAGGGCCAAGGAGTTGGGGGTGCAATGCTTGCCCAGAGCAGGTATCCTCCATACCCGGGTAGCTGAGGCTTACAAGCATCCCTGCATGGCCAGGAAGAGGGCAGGCACAGCAGGAGGAAGAGGACGAGGACGAGGACCACAGGCCAGATGACTACGACGAGGAAGATGAGGATGAGGTGGAAGAGGAAGAGACCAACAGGCTCCCTGGTGGCAGGGGCAGAGGTACGGCCGCCCCAACCCCAGGGCCCCGCTGCCTGCTCTGCCTGGAGCATTCTGGGCAGGGCTGTGTCATGGAAGCCAACAGGCCACAGTCCCGCTGTGAGCTTGCCTCCAGCAGAGTGGGGGACACTCAGTTGCCTTGCAGAGTAGGGAACAGGGGAAGAAGCCACCAGCTGGGAGGGTCAGTGGTGCCAGGATGTAGAGGTTAAACAGGAGTTCACCAGGCAGAGAAGGGCTCAGTGGGGGCCCAGGGTGGAGACAGCAAGCACAGAAGCCCCAGGGTAGGGTTCAGTTTTGTGGGGCAGAGAGAGCAGCAGGGTGGGCCGGTCCTGTGCAGGGGAGAGACAGATTGGCTGCTGCAGGCAAGGGAGCCAGGGAAGCGCTTAGAGCAGAGCAGAGTGGGGCTAATAAGAGCCCACCCTCCCTGTCCGACACACCCCTACACGCTGGGCCACCCTCTGCTCTCTCCCATCCCCAGAACAAAGCAGAGCAAATCGCCGCATCCAACCTGCGAGCCGGCTGCTCCCTAGCCAGGGCCTCCAGCATGCCCACCACACACAGCCCAGCCCCACTCCCAGGGCCCCCAGGCCCGCCCTCAACACAAGCCCTGCCCCACACACCCACAAGGTGTCCCCTGGGAGGCCCTCCTCTGCGAGGCCCAGTGCTCCCAGAGGCAGGACTGAGTCAGACTCGCCTCCAGGTTTCCGTGCCCACAGCAGGAGCCTGGGCAGCACGGTCGCAGGAGGTGTGAGCGAGGATGGGAAGTTCACCCTGCCTGGGCCGCAATCCCTTGCCCCTAAACACACAGACTCGCACACAGCACGGCTTACAGGGCCGAGTCAGGGGTGGCCCGCCCGTCTGAGCAGTGGGTGCTGGAGGCTCACCAGGCTAGGCTTTGGGAGCACAGCTGAGAACGGGGAGGTGGACAGGGACGTGGACCCGGCCTGGGCCTGAGCCCGCCTTGTCCACAGTGCTGCTGTGGTGCTATGCCTGCCAGTCCCTGTCCAGGGACGAGCGCTGCAACCTGACGCAGAGCTGCTCACATGGCCAGGCCTGCACAACCCTCATTGCCCACGGGAACACCGGTAAGTGGGCGTGGGGCCGCAGCACACGCACCCCCGGGCGGCGGGAAAGCCAGGGGCCCTGAACAGAGCCCTGCAGAGCCACCTCGGAGGCCCCACCCATCCTCAGCATCTGTTCCCCACTCCCCTCCCCAGAGTCAGGCCTCCTGACCACCCACTCTGCGTGGTGCACAGACAGCTGCCAGCCCATCACCAAGACGGTCGAGGGGACCCAGGTGACCACAACCTGCTGCCAGTTCAGCCTGTGCAATGTCCCACCCTGGCAGAGCTCCCGAGTCCAGGACCCACCAGGCAAGGGGGCAGGCGGCCCCCGGGGCAGCTGCAAAACTGTGGGCACAGCCCTCCTGCTCAACCTCCTCGCTGGCCTTGGAGCAATGGGGGCCGGGAGACCCTGACCCACGGCCCCTCCCCACCCCCACCCAACTCACCCCCCTCCCTGCCAGCACTCTGTCTGGTACCTTCCCTCCTGCCTCTGCACCAGCTTTGGAGAATGAATTTGGAATGTCTTGGGCGATCCAGCCAGCACAGGCCCGCCGGCCCGGTTGCTTCCTCAGTTCCCGGCTTTGCCCTTGGTGTCCTATCCCCACCGCCTGTGAGTGGCAGGACTGCAGCACGTGGGCGCTGGGTCCAGACCTTGGCCACCACACCCTGGGACCTGCAACCCTCATGGGGGTTGGGGATCCCCACCAGCACAGCCAGGCAGAGATGACACCCACCACATGCCTGGGGGCCCCCACACCCAATCCTCACCCTTAACTTCTGCCACAGGAATTCCTCCATCTGCAGCGGTCACACTGGCCTGCCCTGTCCTTCCCCAGGTCGGCCTCCCGGCTGTCTGGAGGGAAAAGGCCTTGGAGGGAGGCTATAGTCACCCCTAGGAAAGACGGGCCTGGGGGAGGCGGGGTAGTGGGGGAGGCGGGATAGTGGGGGAGGCGGGCTGAGGATGAGAGGGCACAGGGAGGCAGGTCGGGGTGAGGCCACATGCGGAGGGGCAGGGCGGGGCTGGGGGGACAGGCACCAAGTATGGAAAGGATGGGGCCAGAGGGGCCTGTCTGGCTATGGCGTGAGCACCGCCATGGGAGACCCTGGCTTGGAAAGTTACCTTGCAGCCTTGGATGGGGAAGGGCTGGATGCTGAGTGGGTGCCTGTCACCTTGAAGTGACCATCAAGGGTCAGTACCTACTGGGCTTAGGACAGCACCTGAGGTTGCGAATACCTGTCTCTGCTCTAGCAGAGGCTAGAGCAGCCTAGAGCAGTGGAGGAGTGAAGTTGATGAAAGGAGAGGAGTAGATGAAATTTTTCCAGCCTCATCCTTGCCTGCCCTCTAGACTCCAGCCCCCAGGCCCTCAGCCTGGTGGGTGTCATGGAGGGGTCTGGAGGTGTCAGACAGGCTACCCTGTGCTAGGGAGGGGGCAAAATGGGCCTTCGGCTTCCTGCAGAGGAAGCAGGACTGGGTAGCAGAGGGAAGGTGGGCAGCCCATTATGCGGGGGGGTCCCCAGGGTCCTCTGGCAGGGCTGGTGACTGCTCTAAGCCCTGCCTTCACCAGCAGCTGGTGCCAGGACAGAGCTCTGGGACAGCAGGCAGAGGCCCAGCCTGGGCCACAGCTCAGCCACTGACTTGGGTATCAGTTTCCCCTTCTGAGAAGTACAGAGTGAGACTTAAAGAACCCCTAATCCCACCAGTTCAACACTCCATGAACTGGGAAGCCCAGAGTCCTGTCCTGCCTGCCAAGCTCATCCCGGCGGGCTGTGGGAGGCCCCCGCTAACTGTTCTCTCCTTTTCCTTAGTAATAAAACCCACAATGCCTAGCTGGGGGTCGGAAGGTAAATGCCCCAGATGGTGAGGTCACGTCTTTCTCCTTCCCCTTCCTCCTTCCTGCTGGCTGAAGTGATGACTGGAGCTCAACAACCACTTTGCACCATGAGGCAGCACTGAGCACGGCAGGGCAGCACGATGAGAGGGGCCTGGCTTGCTGCTGACAGAAGGCACTGCCTACCTCGGGGTGCCCTTACCTGGGAGGGAAATAAATGTCTGCTCTGTTGAAGCTAGTTATTTGGGCTGTCTGTTACTTGCATTTTCACACTCATACATGCACATGTGTGCACACGAACACTCATGCCTACAGCCCACTGGAGCACAGTGCAGGGGTGAGGCTGCCTGCTTCGAATCTAAGGCCCAGCCCTCCCCAGCTCCACAACCCTGGGAACACCTTCACCTCCCACCTGTCTCTGTTCAGCAGGAGTCCCAGGAGAGCCCTCCTTGTGGGCTGCAGTGAGGATTCTCCAGAGTGCTGGAATGCCATGTGTCAGGGCTTACAGCCCCGTGCCTGGCAGAGAGCAAGTGCTCAGTAAATGGGAGTTGTGGTCATCAGGACACTTCTCATGACCCCACTCTTCACCTGAGCCAGCCCCAGACCCTCATGATCCAAAGACCTAACACCACCCCCAGCACCACCTGCAACACCACCCCCACCACCACCGCATTCAATACCACCCAAACGCCACTCCTAACACCACCCCCAACACCACCCCCACACCACCCCCTACACCACTTCCAAAACCACCCCAACACCACCCCCACACCACCCCCAACCACCCCCACACCACCCTAACACCACCCCAACACCACCCACTACACCACCACATTCAATACCACCCAAACGCCACTCCTAACACCACCACCACCACCCCCACACCACCCCACCACTGAACACCAAACACCACCCCCTACACCACCCCCAACCACCCCCACACCACCCCCAACACCACCCAAGCACCACCCCAACACCAACCCAATAGCACCGCAGCACCAACCCAATAGCACCGCAGCACCAACCCAATAGCACCCCAACACCACCCCACACCACCCCCAACACCAACCAAACACCACCCCCACACCACCCCCAGCAGCCCGCAGAGGGCTTTCTCCTGGCGCCCACTCCGGCTCTGAGCAGGAGCAGAGGGTGCTGTGCTTAGCGGTCTAGGGTGGGCCCTGTCACAGCCCGCTGAGGTAGGAACGACATGAGGCTCGAGCTCAAGGTCACACAGCTCGGCGATGCAGATCCAAGGTCCAGTCCCTGGGCTTCCTGCCAACCGCACCCAGCTTCCCAGGGGTGTCCCAGGCTCCAGGACGCCTGAGCCGGGGAGGAGCTGGATACCAGCCAAGAGCCAGCCAGATTCCCAGGCCAAGTTGAGTCTGAGCCAGGCGGGTCAGCAGCAGTGTCAACGGGCGGATGGCCACAGCCAAGACATCCTGGGCCCCGTCTCAGAGCCCAGTGCATGCTGTCAGTCCCAAGAGTGAACGTAGAGGGACCTTCGTTTCTCATCCAGCCCGGGCAGCAGGGAGACTGGGGGCTGGGGGCTCTGGGCAGGGAGGGGGCAGGGCCCCGACCCAAGAACCCACGTCCCTCCGTACCAGTTTCCCAAGGCTGCCGTAACAAATCACCACAAACCTAGTGACTTAACACAAGTTCATGCTGTGGCTCTGGAGGCCAGAAGTTCAAGTCAGGGCTCTGACTGGGCTGTGTTTTCTCTGGTGAGAACCCACCCCCCACCCTCGCAGCTTCAAGAGGCCGCCTGCTCTCCAGCTCATAGCCCTTTCTCCACCTTTGAAGCCTCTCCAAGCACTGCTCCCTTCTCAAGTCAGCTCTGCCTCGGCCTCCTTCCTACAGGGATCCTGTGACCACAGTTAGGACTCGCCTGGAGAATCCGGAGCCATCCCCCATCTCAGATCCTCCGCTTCCTCACGGCTGCAAAGTCCCTTTTGCCATAGAAGGCACATTCACAGGCTTGAGGATTTGAACGTGGGTGTGTCAGGGACCTTTCCTGAGTCCACATCAGCCCCTCCCTGGACACCTGCCCCAAGACTGGCTGTGATCTGGAAGCCATGGTCCTGGGGAGGAGAAAGCCAAGCTCCCTGGCTCGACGGGGCCACAGTCCCAGGAAGGGGGCCTTGCCAGGACCCTGGTGACCACGTAGCAGGACGAGCTGCAGACAAAACTCCTCAGACACCGGATTAAAGAAGGAAGAGGTTTTTTATTCGGCCGGGAGCGTCGGCAGACTCGCATCTTAAGAGCTGAGCTCTCTGAAAAAGAAATACTTGGCCTTTTTAAAGGCTTACAACTTTAAGGGGTCCACGTGAAAGGGTTGTGATAAATCGAGCAAGCATGGGAAACATGACTGGGGGCTACATGCATCAGCTAACAGAACAAAAAGTTTTACAATGCTTTTTTCATACAGTGTCTGGAATTTACAGATAACACAAGTAGTTTTGGTCAGGGATTGATGTTATTAATATTACTTCTTTCAACTCCTAGGGCCGGGTGGGGGTGCCAAGGTTGTCTGGCTATTTATTTTACTTTTGTTTCTTTTTAACTTTTTGCTTTCTCTCTTTCCTGCTGTCTTGTGAAGCAGGCAAGGTGGGGGTAGGAGGGCAGCAGGAGCAGTGGTGGTCTCCTTCCTTAGCCACAGTCCAGAAGTCCGTCCACAGCGGTCTCTTCCTGCCCCAGAAGAATTCAGGAGCCTTTGCCCGTGCTCATCACGAGAAGCCGGGCAGAGGCTTGTTCTCACGCTGTCTCTCCCGCACCCCTTGGGTCTGCCCACACCCAGGTCTCCTCACCATCAAAACTGACCAAGACCAGGGTGCAGTGCCTGACTCAACTCATGGGACAAGCCCTAACCACGCCTCCCTCTCCCGGGAGCTCTGGCCACTCCCACATAAGGACACACAAGGACACAAGGGGCGTCTGACACCCCGGGACTGGGCCCCCAACCTCTGCCAGCCATTCGGGGACAGCTGGACTCAGATACGTGGGTAGGGGAGACCCGGGTGCGGCAGAGCTGAGGGAGTGCAGGAGAGACCGTGAGAGCAGGACTCTGCCTAGCACCCTGCGGATCCTCCCCAGAACCCGCCGGATCCATCCCTTTCCTCCTCCTTAGGGACTGGGGCTTGCAGGCACTGCTCCAGCATCCACTCGTTGAGGGATGGAGCCCGCGTTGCCTTGGAAACGGGCATCTAGGAGTGGAGTTCGTTCCTAACACGCTCAGCTTTTTGTCTCTTAATTCATTGGACTTAATAGCGGCGTCTACGCAGGGGAGGGGCAGGTGAGGAGGCGGCTGGAGAAGCTCGCCTCAGAGGCCAACCCTCCCTCAGCCCTGCCTCTGCCCTTGGCGATCCTCTGAGCCCAGGATGCGGTGGCTCAGTGGTGTCCCCAGCAGGCTCTGAAACGCACTGCAAGTCACACCACACCCTGGGCAAAAGCCAGCTCCCCCTTCCCTTTCTCTCCCCTCTGGGCCCTGAAGGCCAGGCCAGCCTCCCCTGGAGCCCTGAATTGCGCAGCCACTGCCCTGCCTTGACCCTGCAGCGCCTCAGGCTCCTGCCCCCTGCCTCAGGCTAGGGAGCCCAGGAACCCAGGGAAAGGGAACCCTGCCACCCCGCCACGCCCCTCCCGGAAAGCTCTCACAGCTTCTAACTCCCCGGGCCTTGGCTCCAGACCACTGCTCCAGGAAACACAAACTCCACCTCCACGTGAAGAAACCCAGCGTCTGAGAAACAAGATGAAGGGGAAGGGGGCGAAACCTCGGCTGGATGTCATCCTACCAAACGCGAGGTGGCGTCCTCCCTCCCTGGCCCTCAGCCCTTCCTGGAGTTCCGGGGCCAGCAGGGGCCTCCAGCACTCCGAGTGGGAGGGGAACCCTCTCTGCACCCCGGCCGGTCAGCCCGAGGTCTGGATCGGGTCCCGGTGCTTTCAGCAGCAAGGAACAGGAACCGAAAATCGTGTCATTGCAACGTTTTTGCTCCCATAAGAACTGTGGAGGTGGGTGGCTGCGGGCACCCCTGAACCAGCCAGGGATGAGTGAGCGGGCCCTGGTTGTGCCTGTCAGGGAGACCCTGCTCCTGCAGGGAGTCTGGGAGCACTGCCCTTCACGTTCACCCGTGGTGGCCCTAGAATTGCACCATCAACCAGAGTCTGCTTCTGGCAAAAGGGCCTGGGGATCTCCGCAATCAGACCACACACCGCAGGCCACAGCTCAGACAGGTATGGGGCACCGGGGGAGGCGGCCAGTGCCTTAGGCTCCCCGGATGCCCCTGGGGAGGGCCGGGGGCGCGGCCAGGCCTCCAGGCCTGTGGGGAGGGGTCCTGCCCAGGCGGTCCTGGGCCTGGAGACCTGCTCCTGCCCCTCCAGGCCTTGTCCTCTTCTGTAAAGGGGAAGCTGGCCCGGGAGCTTCCGGTCGCTCCCGAGGGAACCTAGTCAGCCTGAGGGAGACCATGTAGAGAAGGGGATGCAGAGATGCGGCCAGAACACGGCCTCCAGCCTGGTCACCTGGCACATGCCATCTGCGGAGTGTGGGTCGTAGCCCCGAACCACCCAGGGCAGGAGTGAGGCCCGGTGCTAGCGCCCCACCCCCTCCACCGACCCTGCCCTGGCCTCAAGCCACCAAGGGCCACCAAGAGCCAGTCCTTCCGAGCCTAGGGCGACCCAAGGAGCTGCCGACCTCTGCACCCAGCCTCTGTCCCCTGCTCCCACCTCTCCCCAACCCTGGGCTCTGCCCTCTGCTCCAAGCCCCTCTCCTGGGCCTCTGTTTGCCCCGTCCCCAGCCCCAACCCCCACCCTGGACCTCTTCCCCCCAACCCGCCTCTGTGCCCCCCTTCAGCCTCTGTCCCCTGCCCCTGGCCTGGGTCACCATGGGGTCTCTGTCGTGTTCTCTGTGCAGCATCCATGGGGGTTCCCCAGCGGCCATTGCCTGAGCACTTTGGCAGCTCCCAGTGGCAGCCACACCTTCCAGGTCCTGCGTGAGAAGGTCCCGCAGCTCTCCGCCGTGCTCTTTGTGCGCATCACCATCTACTCAGCAAGTCTCTGGTGTTCCTGACCACATGAAGGTTTCACAGCCCTTCCAACCAGAGCGACTCTGTCTTGAACAGGGGCTGGGTGAAGTGAGGCTGAGACCAGCTGGGTTCTGGGACCTTAGGTGTTCGGTCACCAGATATTACAGTGAAGGGAGCAAGTGAATAATGTTTACCCACAAGACCCAGGAAATAATGTCCTGATGTCCAATATCTTAGGAACAGAAGCATTCTTAGTTTAAGAATGAGTTTCACTTTGAAGATAATAATATAGATTCTCGCTAGACAGGAGTTACACAAAGACAAACAATCCTTTGTCAGGAGCCCTGGCAGCGGAGCAATCTCCCCCATGGTTTTTTGGGTTTCTCGTCTCATATATAAACTCTCACTATACCTGAGGTGAGCACCTTCCTCCTCTTGCTTTCAGGAACACCCTCTCTGTCTACAGAGTGGTCATTGTTTTATCCCTTCACTTCCTTAATAAACTTGCTTTCTGTGGATTCGACCTGAATTCTTTCTTGCACAAGATCCAAGAATCCTCTCTTAGGGTCTAGATTGGGACCCCTTTCTGGTAACTAAGGTAACTGGCAAACCAGCCTAGAACCTGGGAACCTGGGGACCCAGGAGCCCCAGTGGTCTGGCCCTTCCTTTTCCTTGAGGCTCTGGGGGTGCACCCCAGGGCAGGTGCCAGCATCCTCACTCCTTCAGGATCCACAGAGTCGCTTTCCCTGGAACTTGCCCCATATTTGTTCCAGTAACTAGACTGTGACCAGAAATCCCCTACCCTGAGCTGGAGCTGCCTCTTGTAAGCCAAAAAGCGTCTGAGATGAGTCTCAATCAATTTAGAGGTTTATTTTGCTAAGGTTAAGGATTGTGACCCATGACACAGCCTTAGGACACCCTGAGAGCATGTGCTCAAGGTGGTTGGGGTACAGCCTGATTTTATACATTTTAAGGAGACAGAAGTTACGGGCAAGGCCAGAAATCAGTGCATGTAATGTATACCCTGGTTTGGCCCAGAAAGACAGGACATTTGGAAGCAGGGGCTTCCAAGCCACAGATGAAAAGCTTCCCTGATTGGCCATTGGCTGGAGGGGTCAAGCTCTGCCTAAAGAGTTGAAATCAGCTAAAGTCAAGCTAAGTACAGGAGGGTGTGGAAGCCAAGGTTCTCATAACCGAGTCACTTAGCAGCTTCACCTCAAACCGTGTTTTAAAACTTCTCTTTCTTTCCCCTTTTCTCCTTTCTCCCCACTTTCAAGCCATAGCTCTGAGATAAACTTTACAGCCTCGGAATGTGCTGTGACCTCCGCTCTCTTTTCCCGTTCTCTGCTCCAGGCCTTATGCACACTTTTTTACCCGGAAGGTTGTTAGGCATACACCCTGCTCACCAATCTGGTCACCTCTTTCCTTAAAACCTTCAAGGGACAGATCCTGTTACAGACCAGACACCTCTGGAATTCTCTCTCCAGCAAAAGGTTACTTCGAGGCAGGAACCCACTCCTGGCTAGAGATTGATGGCAAGATTGACAACAATTAGTTTATAACCTGGCAGAAGCCACGCTGGCGCTGGCCCCTGCACCAGATGGAGCAATAATTCGAGACGAGCGTGGGAGTGGGTCATGCGCCTGGCACCTCCTCACCCCCCAGCCTTTTCTACAAACCCTCTGTTTAAAATCCCCTGTGTGGCAGGGCACGGTGGCTCACGCCTATAATCCCAGCACCTTGGGAGCCCGAGGCCGGCAGATTGTCTGAGGTCAGGAGTTCAAGATCAGCCTGATCAACATATTGAAACCCTATCTCTACTAAAAATACAAAATTTAGCTGGGCGTGGTGGCGCACGCCTGTAATCCCAGCTGCTTGGGAGGCTGAGGCGGGAGAATCGCTTGAACCTGGGAGGTGGAGGTTGCAGTGAGCTGAGATTTCATCACTGCACTCCAGCCTGGGCGACAAAAGCAAAAGCCTGTCTCAAAAAAAAAGAAAAAGAAAAAAAGAGAAGAAAATCCCCCTGCGTTCCCTCCACAAATAGAAGAGTGGAATTGCTTTCTGCTGGCACGGATAATAAAGCCTCATTCTCTATCACACCTCTTTACTATTTTGGCTTCTTTTTTTTTTTTTTTTGAGAGAGTCTCGCTCTGTCGCCCGGGCTGGAGTGCAGTGGCCTGATCTCAGCTCACTGCAAGCTCCGCCTCCCAGGTTTACGCCATTCTCCTGCCTCAGCCTCCCCAGTAGCTGGGACTACAGTAGCTGGGACTACAGGCGCCCACCACCTCGCCCGGCTAGTTTTTTGTATTTTTTAGTAGAGACGGGGTTTCACCGTGTTAGCCAGGATGGTCTCGATCTCCTGACCTCGTGATCCGCCCATCTTGGCCTCCCAAAGTGCTGGGATTACAGGCTTGAGCCACCGCGCCCGGCCTATTTTGGCTTCTTTCTACAAGCGGTGAGTGGCCAGACCCTGCAGTCCAGCCTGGACAACAGACTGAGACTCTCTCAAAAAAAAAGAATAAAAGAAAGAGACAGAGAGACTGCAGTGAAACAGAATCTGTGAATAGGAAGGGGCTGTGCGTGACTTTGCACCCATAGGATTTTAATTTATGGAGGTGACAGTGCGGGCACAGAGAGGCCAGTGCCATGAGAGAAGCGCCGTCATGCGTGGGCGGGTGTGAAGATGAGCAATGTGACAGGAATGCGTGTGGGGTCAGCCCCAGGCCTCCTAACTGCCAGGCCAGAGGCTGCCTGCTGGCACCTGGGCTCTCACCTTTGTGTCTGTGAGCCCCACAAGACTCCAGGACCCTTTGCACCCCAGGTAAGACGCACCTACCCACTCAGTCTCCTTCAGAACCACGGACAGTGCCGGCGAGCGCTGCCACACCACTGACCTGAGCTTCTAGTTAATTCCGTACGGTGCCTCTGCCTCCTCCAGACTCAGCTCTCACCACGACCCGGCCAGCAGCAGGACCACCGGCACCCAGGTCTGACCTCGGGCTCCATCCCCTGCCAGACCCACAGGACCTGGCCCAGTGGCACGGGAATACCTGGGTCCCGCCCCTGCCATGCGCTGCTGTTTTCCCAGTACTTGCTGTTTCCTTCCAGGCTGCCTTCCCAGCAAACTCCCATTTATTTATTTATTTATTTATTTATTTATTTATTTATTTATTTATTTATGAAACAGGGTCTCACTCTGTCACCCCAGCTGGAGTGCCGTGGAGTCATCACAGCTCACTGCAGCCTCAACCTCCTGGGCTCAAGTGATCCTCCCACCTCAGCCTCCTGAGTAGCTGGGCCCACAGGCATGTGCCACTATGCCTGGCTAATTTATTTGTTTTTGGTAGATATGGGGTCTCACTATGTTTCCCAGGCTCATCAGGAACTCCCGTGCTCAAACGATCCTCCCACCTCAGCCTCCCAAGTAGCTGGGATTACAGGCGTGAGCCACCACACCCGGCCTCCTTTGTCGTTTAAATCCAAATATCACCTTGTTCTGCAGGCCTGACTAAGGAAGGAGACCACTACTACTCCTGCTGCCATCCTCCCCCCCCCACCTTGCCTAGTTCACAAGACAAAAGAGAGAAAGCAAAAAGTTAGAAAGAAACAAAAGTAAGATAAACAGCCAGACAGCCTTGGCACCACCAACCAGCTCTAGGAGTTAAAAAAAGTAACAATAATAACATCAACCCCTGACCTAAACTACTTGTGTTATCTGTAAATCCCAGACACCGTATGAAAAAAAAAGCATTGTAAAATTTTTGTTCTGTTAGCTGATGCATGTAGCCCCCAGTCACATTTCCCATGCTTGCTCGATTTATCACGACCCTTTCAGATGGACCCCTTAAAGTTGTAAGCCTTTTAAAAGGCCAAGAATTTCTTTTTAGGGGAGCTCGGCTCTTTTTTTTTTTTTTTTTTTTTTCCTGAGACGGAGTCTCGCTCTGTTGCCCGGGCTGGAGTGCAGTGACCGGATCTCAGCTAACTGCAAGCTCCGCCTCCCGGGTTTCCGCCATTCTCCTGCCTCAGCCTCCCAAGTAGCTGGGACTACAGGCGCCCGCCACCTTGCCCGGCTAGTTTTTTGTATTTTTTAGTAGAGACGGGGTTTCACCGTGTTAGCCAGGATGGTCTCGATCTCCTGACCTCGTGATCCGCCCGTCTCGGCCTCCTAAAGTGCTAGGATTACAGGCTTGAGCCACCACGCCCGGCCTGAGCTCGGCTCTTAAGACGCTGGTCTGCCGATGCTCCTGGCCAAATAAAAAACCTCTTCCTTCTTTAATCCAGTGTCTGAGGAGTTTTGTCTGCGGCTCGTCCTGTTACATGACCACCTGGGTCCCCATGGGCTGGGCTCCTCTCTCTACTCCTGCTCCATCATAACCTGCCTCCCCTTCCACATGGAGCACTCAGGGCCCAGGGGCTGCGGTGTGCTCCCTGCCCCTCTGGAGCGTGGCAGCCTGTGCCCAGCGTTGGTGCCAGTGGGAGAGGGAGGTGGGGGTGAGGGCGAGTTCAGATCCCGCCGCTTCCCTTTCTGTCCTGGTGGCCGTGGCACCCTGCACAGGTGGATGAAGAGGGTGCTTCCTTTCCCAGCGGGCCCTGGGTGGGATCACGGAGGGAGCCCTCGAAGGCATTCGGAGCCCGGAGCTGGTGCTCAGTGGACGCGCACCCCTCCTGCCATCCGACCCTGCTCCTGGCTTACTCCCAAGCCCTCGTGCCTCCTGTTCCTTGTGGCTCTGAGCGCTGTCCAGGCACAGGTCCCGGTGAGCCGGGCTCTCGCTGGGCTCTGCTGCTGACCCGACTTGGCAGCCTGGCGGTCAGGCCTTGGTGACCTTCCAGGCCACACCTCTCAGCCCCGACACCTGCAGGGGCTTGGGCCTACCCAGAGAGCACCCCTCTCTGGAAACTTCCGGGGTCTGGAGCCTGGGGCAAGGCCTCTGTGGGTCCCGAGGTGAGAAAGGGACCCATGTGGCCGGGAATGAGATCCCACTGGGACTGGAGTGTGGGCCTGCTGCCTGCCAGCTGTGCTGTCTCGGGCTGGCCATTTAGCCACTCTGTGTTCCGGTCTCTCATCCACGACACTGGGAAAAACCAAGCCCATCTCACAGGACTGGTGTGGAGACTTTCTGACCTTTGGCTGCCACACCCTGGCGTGTCCTGGGTATTTGGTGGCAACCCCTGCCCTGCCTCACTGCAGCCTGTTTCCCAAGCAGGGTTCTGGTTCCTTGCTCGTCCCTACCCCCGACAGTGTTTCTGACCCTCCTCCAGCATGGGGTCTGTTGGGTCCAGCCCTACCGGGCTTCGAGGGTGTTCTCCCCATGTGCGGAGACTAGAGATTATAATAAATAAAGACACAAGACAAAGAGATAAAGAGAAAGCAGCCAGGCCCGAGGGAAGGAACACTGCCATCAAGACGCGGAGACCATTAGTGGCCCAAAGCGGCTGGGTGACCTAATATTTATCGCATACTAGACAAGGGGGCAGGGTAAGGAGGGTGGATCTTCTAAGTGATTGACAAGGTGAAGCAAGTCACATGATTACAGGACAGGGGGCCCTTCCCTCTTAGGTAGCCGAAGCAGAGAGAGAAGGCAGCATAAGTCAGCATTTTCTTCTATGCGCTTATAAGACCAAAGACTTTAAGACTTTCACTATATCTTCTACCGCTATCTTCTAAGAACTTCAAAGAGGAACCAGGAGTACAGGAGGAACATGAAAGTGGACAAGAAGCATGACCACTGAAGCACAGCACCGCAGGGAGAGGTTTAGGCCTCCACATGACTGCACGCAGGCCTGGATAATACCAGCCTCCCACAAGAAGCTGGTGGAGCAGAGTGTTCCCCGACTCCTCCAAGGAAAGGAGACTCCCTTTTACGGTCTGCTAAGTAACGAGTGCTTTCCCAGACACTGGCGTTACCGCTTGACCAAGGAGCCCTCAAGCGGCCCTTATGCGGGCGTGACAGAAGACTCAACTCTTGCCTTCTAGGTCACTTCTCACCATGTCCCTTTAGCACCTGACCCTATACCCACCAGTTATTCCTAGGTTATGTTAGTAATGCAACAAAGAGTAATATTGAAAGCTAATGATTAATAATGTTTATAATAACGATTGATAATTGCTCATGATCATCTCTATATCTAATTTGTATTATGACTATTCTTATTCTAACTATTTTCTTTATTATACTGAAACAGTTTGTGCCTTCAGTCTCTTGCCTCAGCACCTATGTAATCTTTTGCCCACAGGGGTCTGCCCGAGGCCGGGCTCCTCACACACCCCTTCCACACCCATGCACCCTTAATAGGGAGGGGCCAGCAAACACACAGTGGACCAAGCCCTACCTGCAGCTGGCTCACTACCCACCCAGAAGCCAGCCCTGAGGCCACCATCCAGCCCCTGTGACCCTGCCCCAGCCCCTGCCCCAGGAGCAAGTGCAGTGAGAACACCCTGTTTCCTCCTAGCTCAGGGCAGCCATGACCCACAGCTGGAGTGAGGGGCACTTGGGCCTGGCTCCAGGGGTAGAGGAGGGGGCCCTGCCCAGCATGCTGACCCTGCTCAAGTCTGTTGGACGGGTCTGGGAAGGCCTGCCTCCCTCCTCCACACAGACCCTGAGGGCTCCTCCTCTCCAGCATGGCAGCCTCCAGACCGAGTGTGTCCCGTGCCCACGCCCCGTCCCCCTGGGTCGCCTGCCCAGACCGAGTGTGTCCCGTGCCCATGCCCCATCCCCCCTGGTCGCCTGCCCAGACTGAGTGTGTCCCGTGCCCACGCCCCATCCCCCCTGGTCGTCTGCCCAGACTGAGTGTGTCCCGTGCCCATGCACCATTTCCCGGGTCAACTGCTCAGACCAAGTACGTCCTGTGCCCACGCCCCATCCCCCAGGTCACCTGCTCCTTCTCCACTCACCCAGAGGAAGGTGACGAAACATGGGGATCTGATGTAATCTGATGTCTTCCTGGGGATTTCCTGTCCCCCAGGACAGGAAGTGGGCATCCGTAGCTGGGGGTCTGGCTCCTTGTTCTAGTCTGTGGGAACTCGCCTAAGAAGAAGGCAGTGTCCCCAAAGCAGGAAGTTCCTGAGGAAGGAACCTCTGTCTTTGGCTCCAGACAGACCCTAGGGACACCTTCCTGAAACCACTGAGATCTGCAGAAGCTGATGGTCACCGGGATGGGTCAGCTCTGCAGGAAGCAGGGAGAGGCCATGGCTCCTGCACCCAGGTCCCTGACAGGAGATGCCTGTGTCGGGACCTTTCCAGAGTAGGGAGGCGGCCCCAGATCCTGTCATGGAAGCAGGTCATGCACCTTCAGGCTGGCCTCAGACCAGTGCACAGCCAAGGCCTCCTGCCCTCTAGGGTCCACAGATGGGAGGGGAAGGGGTTCAGCTAATGGCACGCTGGATATCATGGAGTGCAGGGGGCTTCCAGATGTTAGGAGGTGGGAGCACTGCCTGACACTCAGACTTCCAGCAGCAGAGACCTCACCGGGCAGGGGTGAGCCTTTCACTGCTGCTGCGGTGGTACAGGAAGCCTGTCCCATGAACGGGAGGAGGATAGGAACCCAGCAGAGGACGACCTCCTTGACATAAAAACTGCTCCACAAAAGACCCAGGGAAGAGGAAGGAAAAACAAACCACAGATTGGGAGAAAATGTTTGCAAATTGCATAGCAGACAATGGACTGGAATCTACAATCTATTCACAATGTATCTCAAAATTCAACAGCACAAAAACAACCCACTTACAACATGGACAAACGACATAAAGAGCTATTTCCCTGAGGAGGACAGGCAGAAGGCAAACGCGCACAGGAGCAGGCGTCCAACACCATGCACCCTCAGCGTTCTGACACTAAACCACGGCGAGGCCCACGCAGGTAATCCCAGGACTTTGGGAGGCCGAGGGGGGTGGATCACTTGAGCCTCAAAGTTCAAGATCAGACTGGGCAACATAGCAAACCCTGTTTCTTTTTTCTTTTCTTTTCTTTTCTTTTTTTAATGTACCAACTTTAATTATGCTACCTTTAAAAGTTCACGTTCATTTTTATACAGTTGCATTCAGTGTGCCCAGGGTTACATTCTGAAAGCCAGAGAATTTTCTAGCACATGAGAGTCATATGATCCCAACTGACAATCTATTATTGCAAAAATCCAAGCAACTGTTCAAATTTGTATTGCACTCCCCTCACTTCCACATCAAGCATGAGCTTGAAGCCAATGAAATGTGTAGTTAGAACAGACTTTGTGAATACAGGCAAATGAGAAGTTATATTTCATGTGAAAGACAGATATTTCAGTTGTAACCAAAACGAAAATGAATCAACAATAGAAAATGGCTGTTAAAACAAAAAAGCTCTCATGATTTCAGGTAGCAGTTTTCAAATATAGTGACCAGGCCAAAAGGAGAGTTCCTCAATGCTAAGGTCAGTCAATAAGTTCTGAGCACCCCAGTCCTCTTAAAAAGAGCAGTGACAAACTATGAAATGAAAGGGTCTGGGGCTGTGCCACCGGAAGACTGGCAGAGGAAACTGGAGATAAGTAGCCAAATGGGGCAGAAGAGACAAGGTCTGAAATATATGAGACTCAGGAACTATGAGCAGAGGTTCCGGTGAGACAGATTTCAGCTTACTATAAGGAAGTAATTTCCAACACTAGTGTTGCAAAGTGGTTTTCACCAGCAAGTCAAGACCTTTAGCATTGGAAATGTGTGTTCCACTAGTGACTCATGGGTGTTTAGCAAACAGTAAGCTGGGGTAGATGACCTTTGCAATTTTAACATGCTGGGATGAAACACTGTTTGCTTCCAAATTAAATTTTTAAAAAGGATACTAGAAGTATCCTCTTTTACTGAAATTTTTTTTCATGAAGCAACCCTGTTTCTAAACAAACAACAAACAAACAAAAAATTCCCAGTGAGATCTCATTATACACCTATTAGAATGGCTAAAATAAAAAATAAACCATTGCTGGCTGTGGTGGCTCACACCTGTAATCCCAGCACTTTGGGAGGCCAAAGCAGGAGGATCACTTGAGGTCAGGAGTTCGAGACCAGCCTGGCCAGCATGGTGAAACCCCGTTTCCACTAAAAATACAAAAATCAGCCAGGTGTGGTGGTGCGTGCCTGTAATCCCAGCTACTCAGGAGGCTGAAGCAGGAGAATCACCTGAACCCAGAAGGTAGAGGCTGCAGTGAGCCGAGATCCCACCACTGCACTCCAGCCTGAGCGACAGAGCGAGACTCCGTCTGAAAAAATAAAAATAAATCAAATAAATTAATTAATTAACCATGGCCACCCCACATGCTGATGGCGAGGCAGAGAAGCTGGGCCACCTACATGCTGCTGCTGGGAGTGGATGATGGAGCAGCCGCTCTGGAAGACAGCTGGGTGGTTTCTTATCAAACAAGACGTCCAGCTCCCACGACCCCATGATGCACCCCAGAGAAATGAAAGTCACGTTCGTACAAAAACCTGCTCATGAGTGCTCATAGCAGCTTTACTTGTTTTAGCCAAAACCTGGGAAGCAGCCCAGACGTCCTTCAATGGCAAAGGGTTCAGCTGGGTCCATGGGCACCAGGGCAGACAGCCCAGCCACAGGAAGGAGGCGCCGCTGAACAGTACAGCCACCAGGGGGAGCTACAGAGACTCTCCGGAGTGAAAATGGCCTCTCAACAGGTCACCTCCAGGACGACTTCCTCCGCACAGCTCTCTGAAGTGACAATTCTGGAAACGGAGAGAACCGATGAGTGGCCACAGGGGCTCCCAGATGTGCCTCCCCACGGAGGAGGGTGTAATATTGCACCACAGTTATGCAAAATGATAGTCTTGGGCCGGGTGCAGTGGCTCACGCCAGTAATCCCAGCACTATGGGGGGCTGAGGTGGGTGGATCACCTGAGGTCAGGAGTTCGAGACCAGCCTGGCCAACGTGGTGAAACCCCATCTCTACTAAAAATACAAAAAAAAAAAAAAAAAATTAGCCAGGCATGGTGGCGAGCACCTGTAATCCCAGCTACTTGGGAGGCTGAGGCAGGACGATCGCTTGAACCTGGGAGGCAGAGGCTGCAGTGAGCTGAGATCACGCCACTGCACTCCCGCCTGGGCGACAGAGCGAGCCTCTATCTCAAAAAAAAGGAAGGAGGCCCCTGCTCACATGTCAGGATTTAGGCCCAGGAGACCCAGGGGTGGGCAGAATGCGAGGGACTGAGAGCTCAAGGCTGAGTCAGCTTGGAAGAAAAGTCAAGGTGATTGAGCTCCATGCGAACAAAGCTGGTTGTGTGCTGTTTTGGTTTTTTTTTTTTTTTTTTTCAGAGACAGGGACTCACCTTCCTACCCAGGTGGGAGTGCAGTGGCGTGATCTCGACTCACTGCCGCCTCGACCTCTCAGGCTCAAGCCATCCTCCCACCTCAGCCTCCCAAGTAGCTAGGACCACAGGCACGCACCACCACGCCTGGCTACTTTTTTGGTGTTTTTTGTAGAGACAGAGTCTCGCTGTGTTGCCCAGAATGGTCTCAAACTCCTGAGCGCAAGTGATCCTCCCGCCTCGGCCTCCTAAAGTGCTGGCATCACAGGCATGAACCACAGTGCCCAGCCACGTTGCCATAGTTTGGGTTTGGTTTGGTTTTATTGTGTTTTGGCAGAGCCCTTGGTCAAACCCTGCAGAAAACAGAAAACTGACTGGTTTCAACTGGCGTGGGAAAACCTGGGTACCCTCTCCTGTGTTTCCCTAGAGGCGCCCAGGCCACCAGCTTCATGAGCGCCCAGCGGATAGGGTGTGCCTGGTACCACCGTGGGAGGGCCAGCTCTGGACACAAGGAGGACGGACGAAAGGCCGAGACTGACCCCAGCCAGTGCGGATCTCACGCGCCGGCTGCTGGGTTCTCCTCCCAGTGGCCACCCACCTTCACGCTCTGCCCTCGCACCCTGGGACCATGAGGTCAGACAGACTGGGCTTCCATCTGCCACGTTCCTGGCGTGCACTTTAGGCGAGCACGTTGCTCCAGTTCTCCCTCTGTGCCATGACAGCAGTTACAACTGAGGGCTCTGGGTGCACACGAGTGTGCAGTGAAGGTCAGGCATGAGGTCCACCGTCACACACTCCCGAGGGACCCCCAGCCAGTGCTGCACGACCACCGGGGTCACAGCAGCTCTGTCTTAACCATGCGCTGGGTTGTCCTGTAAATCAGTCCCAAGGCCACACACAAACCCCAGGATCACAAAGATCTCCCTCAGGTGCTGGGGGCCCTGGTCCAGCCACCCCCTGCCCATTGCCCACACTCCACAGCAATGCACTCCACTGCTTATATCTCTGGTGGACTCATATCACCCTCCCCCAGGCACCGTGGTGCGCGCCTATCTCTTCCTGGGCCCAGGTCTCTTCTACCCAGGATCCCGTCTCCCCTGGACTGTGATGTGGGCGGCCTCAGCACTATGAAGCCAGGTGTCTGCTTTCCCCACAGACACAGGACTCTTGTATCTTCCCTGCTGGCTCCCTGGACCCAGGGCCGTGCAGCTCGGTTGGCTTAAGACCACAGCTCACGCCCGCTGAGGATTCCAAGGAGCTTAATAGCTATGACAAAAATAATCTTAGGACAGACCTCTTCACAGCCCTGGGAGGAGATGACTGTGACCTTCATCACTCCCATCCTACAGATGAGGAAACTGAGGCACGGGAAGGCTAAGTGCCTTGCCCAGGACCAGACGGCAATTCTGAGGCAGTGCTGGGATCTGAGCACAGGCAGCCTGGTTCCTGGGTCCACACACTCATCCCTACCCACAGCTCTCTAACATGGTGGGACGACCTGTGCTTTGTCATGCACCGCGGCCTTCCAACCTCTGCCAGCTGCACAGAACAGGCGTGGATAAGGCCTTGGCCATGCACCATATACAGGACGGTCTCTGCCTTGGAGAATCATGAAGCAGCACTGTGGAGCCAGCACAGCTTACTTGCTGTGCAAATCAGCCTGGTCCCCTGCCCTCTCTGAGCCATGGTTCTTCATCTATAAAATGATGATGTCCATGGTTCCTACCACTTTGAGCTGGGAGGATTACACACACAGCACCTGCCTATGAGGCACGTGGTGCAGGACTAACATAGTCCTGGCAGTTATGCAAATGGCCAATTCACCAAAGCCAGTATGACTGCAAAACAGCCACAGAGCTTGCACTTGTTATCTGTTGCTACATAACCCATTCCCCCAACATGTACTGGTTGGAACAGCAAACGCTTCTCTCAAGCTTCTGTGGGTCCGGCTCACAGGAGCAGCTCAGCAGGTCCCTCGGGCTCAGGGTCCCTCGTGGGGTTGCAGCCGTGCTGTCAGCTGGAGCTGTGTCACCTGGGGCTGGCTCCCCAGGCAGCTGTTTCTCACGACATGTCGGGACCTCACTTTATTCCGTCTGTGGAAGTGAGTCACTCAGCCCAGGCCATACTCAAAGAGGCGAGTGAGGTTCTATCTCTGGATAGGAGGACTGGCCAAGAGTTTTGCCTCAGGTTTTAAAATAGAACCATTTCATTTTCACTGACCACTTCCATTCGCTGTTCATTACAGCTCTGTAAGAAAAATTGCCTCTGTGTCCCAGGTCCTGGCTGCTGCCAGATGACAGAGAGACGAGAAACAGAAGGCTGTAAAGAAACACGCTCCCAAAATACATTCCTGACTATGTGTCCTCACAGACAGATGCTCCATGGCCATGTCTGTATGCATGAGAACACGGCCATGGGCCGTGGTACTTGCTGTCTGTCCCCCTGTCAGGACAGTCCCTCTGCCGCAGACAGCATGGCACGCCCACCATCCCTCTTTCAGTCTCTGAGGAGGCTTCCCTGAGGCCATGCCGCGGTGCTCGAGGGTTGCAGGAAGCAAAACCGGGAATGACGGAGGCTGCTGGTGTGAAGCGAAGTGTGGACACATGTCCTTTGTTCCAGCATCTCGAATGGAGAAACCTGCTCTTCCCCACTTCCCCACTGCTGCACGTCAGGTGTCTGCCCAGGCGGGCGGCCCACTCTTCCTCTGGGCTGCTGGGCTGCTCCTGTGCTGAGACCATGCTGTCCCAGTTACTGTTGCTTCCAAAGGGCTGTGTCTGCTTGAGAAAACTTTCTTCCAGTGTTCTCCGTTGGTTCCTCAGCTGTGTCTTACCATTGGTACTTCCATGTAAGTTCTAGAATTCGCTTTCCTTTTTCTTTAAGTTTCTTTTTTCTTTTTTAAAGACAAGGTCTCACTCTGTCTTCCAGGCTGGAGTGCACCAGCACAATCATGGGTCACTGCAGCCTTAGCCTCCCAGGCCCAAGCGATCCTCCTGCTTCAGCCTCCCGAGGAGCTGGGACTACAGCACGTGCCACCATGCCCAGCGCTTTTTTTTTTTTTTTTTTTTTGGACACAGGATCTCATTGTGTTCCCAGGCTATTCTCAAAATTCTGGATTCAAGTGATCCTCCTGCCTTGGCCTCCCAAAGTGTTGTGATTATAGATGTGAGCCACCACGCCTGGCCCAGGTTTTCAAGTTTACAAAAGTCTTGCTAGGATTTTGATGGGAATTGCATGGCATCTGTGAGGTGCGGTTGAGAGCTGACATTTTAAAAATACGAAGTCAGGCAGCTCATGAGCTCGGGCTTCATCACCATTTATTTGGCTCTTGTTTAATGTCTCCCAAAAACACTGTATAATTTTCCCCATGAAGATTCTCCACACATTTCGTTGGATGGATTCCAAGTCACTTTATGCCTTTGATGTTGTAAATGGTGTCCTTCCATTTTCATTTTCATTTTCATTTGACCCTCAGAACTGGCTTCCGATGACCCTAAAGAAGAATCCTCACTCCTAGTCAAGACCCACAGGCTCCAGAGCCCTCACATCCTCCTCTCTGGCTTCCCAGAAGACCAGCTTGCTAGAGGCCTCCTTGGCCCTCCAGCTCTAGGTGGACCAGCGGTGGGGCGAGAGGACTCTGCCCACCCAGCTCCAGCTCCTCAGCCTCCCCTTCTAGGAGCTCAACTGAATGGGCAGTGAGAAGTGGGGACTCTCCAAATCAGCCTGCTTCCCAGGGCTAGCCTGGGGCCGGCGGGGGCCCTCATGCCCTGCCTGGGGCCTGCTCCTCTTGCCTGCCCTGCCTTACTTAACATCATAAACTTCACCCTGTAAAGAGCCCTGATGTGGTGGGTGGGCAACGCCCTGGGAGGGGCTCAGACCCCAGTCCACGCAAGGAGGTTCATCCTGCAGAGAAACCCCGTGAAATCCCAAGGGGAGAACATTTGCCCTGTGAGTGCAATGAACTCATGGAAACCTTCAGTTCTAGGTAACCTGTTACCAACACCAGAGAATCCACACAGAGAATTTGCATAGGAAGAAGCCCTGGCCGGGTATGTGGCTCACGCCTGTAATTCCATGCTTTGGGAGGCCGAGACAGGCAAATGGCTTGAGCCCAGGGGTTCAAGATCAGCCTGGGCAACATAGCAAGGCCCCAACTCTACCAAAAAAAAAAAAAAAAACCGAAAAAATTAGCCAGGCATGGTGGTGCACACCTGTGGTCCCAGCGACTCAGGAGGCTGGGGCAGGAGGATCGCTTGAGCCAGGGAGGTCGAAGCTGCAGCGAGCAGAGATGGAGCGACTGCACTCCACCCTAGGCGACAGAGCAAGACCCTGTCTCAAAAAGAGAAAGAAAAAAGAAGCCTTGCAATGATCCTGAGAATGGACCTTTAAATGTAGCTTGGATGAGCTGGACAAACTACAGCCTCTCTGCACAGAGAGTGGGTTTATGCTGGAAGGCAGCTTCCTCTACTGCCCAGCCTGTACCACACCGGATCAGTTACCTCCGAGTGAGTCTGTCAGTGGGTGAACATGGGAAAGATTATGTAATTGGAGAATAAATGGATTTATCACCAATGTCTTGTCATAGATTATAGGCCCGAGGGGCAGGTGTTAATTCTTCCAGTTAAATTGGTGTGACATATAATTAAGGAATGTGCCCACAGGTAAGGAGCTGAGGTTTCTTGGAAGAATGATTCTGCTTAGTGACCTGACATTTTTGTGTCTCTTGCTTGTTCTGCATCCAAAAGCCTCACTGGTTCACTTGTTCACGCAGTCGCCTTGCCTGTGCTCCAAAACAGAGGTTCCGGACCCCGGCCGCACACAAGAATCAACTGGGAGTCAGTTTTCAAAACACTGATGTTAGATGCCGGCCCCTCTGCCCCTACCCCAGCGGCGGTGGAATCTCTTAGAGGTGGGGGCCTGGTCAGCATTTCTCCAAGCTCTTAGGAGTTTCAAATGAACAGCCCGAGCTGTGCCCTGCTGCACCAGGGAGCTTGTGCCATTTGCTGCCACTCTCTAGGCCAGGCCATGTGCCTGCTTCCCAGGTCTGGCCCGATCCTCAGAGTCACTGGGAAGCTTCTAAAATTAGAGGTTATGAGGCTTAACCCCAATGGCATTCTGTTGGACCAGCTCTTGGACGATGTCTGGAAATCCCTTTTTTTTTCTCTTTTTTCTTTTTTTTTGAGACGGAGTCTCGCTCTGTCGCCCGGGCTGGAGTGCAGTGGCCAGATCTCAGCTCACTGCAAGCTCCACCTCCCAGGTTCACACCATTCTCCTGCCTCAGCCTCCCGAGTAGCTGCGACTACAGGCGCCCGCCACCTCGCCCGGCTAGTTTTTTGTATTTTTAGTAGAGACGGGGTTTCCCCGTATTAGCCAGGATGGTCTCAATCTCCTGACCTCGTGATCCGCCCGTCTCGGCCTCCCAAAGTGCTGGGATTACAGGCTTAAGCCACAGCGCCTGGCCTTTTTTTTTTTTCTTAAAAGGATTCCAAACTAATTCTGATTATGAGCAGGTTTAGGAATCAGTGCCATAAAGGGTGTGAAAACCAAGGTGGCAGCTCTCCCAACAGGCAGAGAAGACCTGGGCGCTCCCTAGGCCCTGCCGTGCCCCACACCATCCTGGGCATCCTCCATCCTCACACCCTTTGGTCTTCACGAAAGATTCCATGAGATCCAGTTCCTACCCCATCATGCAGGAGGGGACGCTGAGGGCACTGAACGTCGCGCAGGAGGGGACGCTGAGGGCACTGAACGTCGCGCAGGGGGGACGCTGAGGGCACGTGAATGTCGTGCAGGAGGGGACGCTGAGGGCAACAACCAAGCAGCATTTTCAGAAGTCTCAAGAGAAGGAAGAAAGCCATGAACTATGCAGCCGTTCAAGCTTTCCTTCAAGGAATTACAGTGCCAGGAGAGCAGTTTTAAACTTGCCAGAGTTCGGGGTCCTGCAACTATAGGCCCATCAGGAGGAACCTCCTAAATGGGCTTCCTCCAACTACAAGCTGCTGGGAGAACCTCAGCCATAAGACCCACGGGGGTGATACATTGAATGGCAGACCCAACATGGAAAGAGAAGTGCAGGCGAGAGGGGAAGAACCATATGTGCTGTGTGTGCTCTGACAAAGTTGAAATAGCATGAGTTCAAAACAATGGGAGGAGGGGGAGGAGGGAGAGGAGGAGGCGGCAGAGGAGGAGGGGGAGGAGGAAGAGGAGGAGGAGGAAGAGAAAGAGAATGAGGGGGAGGCAGAGGAGGAGGAGGAGGAAGAGGAGGAGAAGGAGGGGGAGGCAGAGGAGGAGGCGGAGGCGGAGGAGGAGGAGGAGGCAGAGGA
>NC_045440.1:146571291-146581919 GCF_002776525.5 Piliocolobus tephrosceles
GGAGGGGGAGGCAGAGGAGGAGGCAGAGGTGGAGGAGGAGGAGGAGGCAGAGGTGGAGGAGGAGGAGGAGGCAGAGGAGGAGGGGGAGGCAGAGGAGGAGGCGGAGGTGGAGGAGGAGGGGGAGGAGGAGGAGAAGGAAAAGAGAAAAGCTCCCGGGCCGTTGCACAGGCAGTAGGGAAAAGCGAAAGGGCACCATTCAATCCAACAAGCCAGACAGTAAGCCACTCAGGAGGAAAGCAGTTCTCTGTCCCTCTCTAAGCTAAGAGACTGAAGTGCCTGTCTGCTGTCCTCAGGTCTCTTCCTTGGTGGCTGTCCCTGCAGAGCAGACTGGGGCCCCCACCCACTAGCAATAGGACTCCCACATCAGAACACAGGATGGTGACCCAGAGGTGCCCATGCAGCCGTGGGAGGCAGCCCGCCACCCAGAACAAGAGGCCTGGGCTTCCAGGCAGCTCCAGCCTTTGCAGCACGCAGGCAGGGCACGAAACAGGGATGTGCAAAAGAAATGAGGAGCACAGACGTGGCAAAGCCTGGGGCCCCCAGCCCCTCCTCAGAGAGGCTGCCTCTGTGGGAAGCTCTGCCTGCAGGAAAGGGGTCCTCAGCCCTTGGAGCTTCTTTCCATATTTACAGGGCAGCTGGAGAGGGAGGTCTGGTGACAGTGGGAGATTCCGGGTCAGGGAAATGGCCTCTGCCCACATATCATATACAATGCTGTTGGCACCACATGGAGTCTCTGGTGGGCTTGCCCAGCCACCACCATGCCCCTAAAGGGACTGGAGGGGCCACCAGGCTCATTTAGAAGGCAAGGGACTGTCTCTTTTGAGGACACCTTTCTCCTTCCTCTGCTTTTTTTTTTTTTTTTTTTTTTTTTGAGACACAGTCCCGCTTTGTCACCTGACTGGAGTGTGGTGGCATGATCTCAGCATCACTGCAACCTCTGCCTCCCAGGTTTAAGTAATTCTTTCTGCCTCAGCCTCCCAGGTAGCTGAAACTATAGGCACATACCACCACACCCAGCTAATTTTTGTATTTTTAGTATAGACGGGTTTTCACTGTGTTGGCCAGGCTGGTCTCGAACTTGTGACCTCAAGCAATCCACCCACCTTGGCCTCCCAAAGTGCAGGGGTTACAGGCATAAGCCACCGCACCCAGCCTGCCATTCTTGTCAGTCTTATTCTCTCAGCCACATCAGTCATCAATTGCTCAATAAATATGGATTAGGCACCTGCTATGGGCTATGTGTTGGCCCCTGGTAATACAAAGATGAAAAAGACAAGCCCTGACCAAGGGTCATGTACAGCATGTAACCTGTGTGGACAGCTACCCAGGCAGCCTTGGCCTGAGGATGGCAGGGGTGAGGCTGGGGCTGGCACAGAGGAGCTTAAACAGGTGGAGTCTTAAAAAACAGGAAAGAGTCCTTCCAGCGGAGGCGGAGCAGGGGTGTTCAAGGCCCAGGGCTGAGGCACGCAGCTGATGGTGTGTGGCAGGGCAAGCATTTGCTGCTGAGTCTCCTGGGAGGGGAAAGGGTGGTGAGAGGGGCAGCCTGCAAGTATGTGCAGGCCCCTTTGCAGCTGCTAATGGACCCAGACCTCATCCTGAAGGACAGGCATGAAGCTGGGAGGGCCACCGCGGGTTTGCCCTGTAAGTCAGCCCCTCCAGCTGCTGTAGGAGGGGTGGACAGAGGAGCCCAAATGAAGGCAGGGAGACCCCAGGGCAGGGCACAGAAGTAGTACTGGTGAGAGGAGATGGGGCTCCAGCCGGGACAGAGGAAGCAGGCTGTACAAGAGGGGTTGGTTGAAAACATTGGTAGGTAGGGCAACCTGCTCAGCTCCCCTTCCCCTGTGGAAGCTTTATTCTTTCACTCTTTACAATAAATCTTGCTGCTGCTCAAAAACAAAAACGAAAACATTGGGAGGTAAAAGCAACAGGATGAGAGAGGCGGGTGGGAAGAGGAGGGAACAGAACTGCCTGGTTTTCAACACCTTGCTAAGTCCAGGAGGCAGCTGGAGAGAGGGCTGGGTGGGGGCAGGCAGTTCCTAGGGTGCCACGGCACCAGCAGCACCTAAGATCTCCACCCACGTTCACTCAGTCCACACAACACGAGGCCCAGCACACACCAGGCACCCAGAACAAGCACAGGTGGCTGCCTTCAAAGAGCTGATTTGCATGGAAGTGTGGGAGTGTGGGATAATTAATAATAAATATAATAAGGAAATCATATAGAAAGTGGAAATGGGAAGGGTTGTGGGTGGAGGGGGCAGAATGCTGCGGATATCCTAAGGAGATCCCCCAGAGCCAGCCCCATGCCCATAGTTCCCTTGGCTACAGGTGGTACCTGTGACTTGAATCTGAGTAGAACTGGGCAGAGGGGGTGGCATGTCACCCACAATTAGGTTCTGTTCCACAGGACTTCATCTGGGGGTGGGGCTGTCCCTTAGACCCTGGGGAAGTAACCACCCTGGGAACTGCCCACCCTCACAGGTGGCCACACAGCAGGGGCCAGTAGGCAGCCCCCGGGAGCTGAGAACAGCTCCTGCTGGCCCTCGGTCCTACAAGCACCAGGACATGACTTCTGCTAGCAATCGCATGAGGTGGAAAGCAATCCTTCCCCAGTCCAGCCCCCAGATGAGAACACAGCGGCCGACCTGAGCTGAGGACCCAGCTAAGCCTGGCCTTCTGGCCCACAGAAGCCTTGAGATAACAGGCGGACGTCGTTTTAGGACACCCAGTTTGCGGTACGTAGGGAACTAACACGCGGGGCTCTGGCGGGCCTGGCGGCGTAGTGCGATCTAGACGGGCAGGAAGTGGAGTGAGCGCAGCTAGCGGCTGGGACCATATCCCGGAGCGCTGCCTACGGCGGGAGGAGCCGCAAGGGCCGCGGGGTAGGGGACGGCTGGCACGGGCGTGCACGCGGCAGCGGCGGTGGTGGAGGCGGTGCCCGCCCAGCTAGGAGAGGCGTCGGTTCTCCTTCCGCGCTGAAGGCGGAGGCAGCGACTTCCTGTGGAGGCACGCGGTGGACGCCACGGAGGCTGGGGCTGGGGGTGGGCAGGGAGCGGCCTCAGGGACAAGTCTCCCCGCGCGCTGCCGCGACCTCCCCGCTGGGGGCCGGGAGCCAGGAGCCCACGCGGGTCGGTTCGGGAAAGCCTGGTGGGCGCAGCCTAAGTGACTGGGTCGGCTCCGGGACGCGCTGTGGGGGCGGGGCCTCGCGGGGCGGGGTCGGGGGGGGCGGGGCATGAGGGGAAGGGAGCTGGGGAGGGCGCTTAGGGGCGGGGGGCCCGCTCGGGGCGGGACCTGATCAGGGCGGAGCCTTCGGGAGGGCGTCTGCCATAGAGGACTGTGAAGGGGCGGGGTCAGTTCGGGGAGGAACCTGCGGACGAGACGGCGGTTAGGGGGTGGAGCCTGAGTGGGCGGGGCATGATCAGGGCGGGGTCTTCGGGGCGGAGTCGGCTGGGGGTGGAGCCGCTCGGGCCGAGCCCTCCACCGCTCACCACCACCGAGTCCAGCCCCGGCTCCTAGCGCGGCCGCCGGAAGGGGCGGGTCAGCGGGCGGGCATTTCCTGCGGGTGCCTCGGGCCGATGGGGTCCGGACGGGGACCTGGACGCGGGCAGGGGCGGGGAGCGGCGGGGCGGTCCCGCATGGAGGCCTTCCCTTTCCTGCTTCCGGACCCCGCGAGGGGCGCGCGCCTCTCCCCGCCCTCCAGCAGTGCTAGTAGGGCCCGGGCGACTCCGCGTTCTGCAGCGGGAGGTCCTCGTCGCCCCTCGTCTCCAGCCAGGTACTCACTGGGCTGCTGCCCGCCGCCTCCGGCCCAGAACGCGCGGGGTTGGTATGGGCCCCGCCGCCTCCCCGCACCCCAGCGCTCCAGGGATGTGGCGAGACCCGGCTCTGAGCGCCTCCCGGGCGCCGGCCCCGAGGCCGACCTAGCTCCGCACGCGGGCCGCGGGGCTGTGGCGTTGAAAGGCGAACCTCTAACTAGGAGCACGCACGAGACCCTGGCGCGTCCCTCCGCCTGGCTCAGATGCCTGGCATCTCAGGCCTTGGCACAGCTAGCTGGCCCCTGACAGGCCGTGGACCCAGCAGGCTGTTTTAGTGCAGATTGCCCTCGAATCTCAAGCCCACTAATGTTCCAATCTCTCTGTGAGACCCAGATCCCTGAAAGTAGTGGAGGGAGGCACCAGGCTGAGTGAGGCTTCCTAGGTAGCCCCTACCGCCTGCGGATACCCAGAGCTTCATATTTTAGGTGAACGGTCCTCCGCCCAGAGAGGCGACGGGGCTCTGCTGGAGTTGCACGACAGAACCAGAACCCCAGCCTTTAGGGCTGTAGTAAGCGTGGGTTGCGCCGTCTGTAACTAGCTAATCACTCCTGTCTACAGGCCTGTGAGGTGAGGCCAAGACAATCGCTGCAGTCCATTCCGCTTTTGTTTTGTGTGTGTGCGTGGGGTGGGGGTTGGGTTTTGTTTGTTTTGAGAGGGAGTCTTGCTCTGTGGTCAGGCGGGAGTGCACTGGCGCGATCTTTGCTCACTGCAACTTCTGTCTCCTGGGTTCAAGCAATTCACCTCCCTCAGCCTCCCCAGTAGCTGGGACTACAGGCACGCACCACCATGCCCAGCTCATTTTTTGTATTTTAGTAGGGACGGGGTTTCACCATGTTGGCCAGGATGGTCTCTATCTCCTGACCTGTGATCCGCCCGCCTTGGCCTCCCAAAGTGCTGGGATTACAGGCGTGAACCACCGAGCCCGGCCAGTCCATTCTGTTCTTAACAAGTATTTTATGTCTCAGGGTGGGCAGCGTGTAGAGAAGTGAGTCATTCCAGTCTCTGCCAGTTGGCACCTGCCAGCCTGAGTTGAATCGACAGGACCATTATGGAGAATGTTCCCTGAGCACAGTATGTGACCAGGATCTGAAGATAAAAAAGACATGATCCTCACCTTCAGGAGCCCCTGCCACGTAAGGAGACTGCCATGTCAGTGACCAGCTACACGTGCAGCGACAAGTGTCCGGAAGAGGGAACAGTGCTATACAGCACGGAGGACCCCCACACAGGCCCCGGGCAGCAGGTGTCAGGCTCAGCAGGTTCACAAACCCCCACCCCCGCCATGGAGTGGAGTGTGCAGAGAGCCAAATAGATTTCTAACTGTGCCCTGGAGAGCTGCGGCTTCTCCAGCTCTGCCCTGCCCATGAGGCAAACAGCTGCTCGACTGGTTTTTAGTGTTGGTTCTTGGTTCTCACCTTTGTTTCCTACCAGAGCTGGATCCTGGCCTCAAACTCCAGCCAGTTTAGGCTGTGATCCTCTGTCCTGGGCACCAGGGCTCCCCCTGCCCACCCCAGCAGAGATGCTGCTTTATGCCTACATCCTCCCTCAGCACACGTGGCCTTCCTCTTCAGTTGTGGCGCCCACCTAATCTGCCTCGTCCCATACGCCACCTCTAGATAGAGCCCTAGAAAGTGACGTTGGCCTGAAACTGAGTCATATAAACACTTTCCTATAGAAAAGACCAGATCCTGTCCTTGTTGAGACAGGAAATCTGTAGTCAGTTTATGTGTTACCTGCATGCGTGGGGGAGAGGAGGGAAGACCACGAACATCCTCTTGACTTAACAACGAGAATTCGAGGTATTTATGTGTTGAGATATGTCACTTACGACATGCATCTCAGCTCCACTTTCTACCTAGGCTCAACCCTGGCCTCAAACTCCAGCCTGGTTGACCAAGAACTAATACAAAGGGTACGGAATATTATTTCTTAGAATATGACTGGGCATGGTGGCTCACACCTGTAGTCCCAGCTACTCAGGAAGCTGAGGTGGGAAGGCTGTGACATGAGGGGTCTGCTGGCTGCTGTGGTCCATGGCAGGGGGCAGCCCTGGTTTCATGAGCTCAGGACCCAGCCTCGGGGTGGAAGCACCCTCTGCTGGGCAGGTGTGGCCCTGCAGCCGGTAGCTCCAAAGCACAGTGACTGGTCCCCAGCCCAGTGTGGTGGAGACGGAGATTAGGGCAGGAACCAGGGGGATTCTGGAGTGGAGGAGGGAAGCCGCAGGGCAGTTGGTGGGCACATCAGATCCTGCGGACACGGTGTGCAGACCCCGAACCCTGGCAGAGGAGCAAGGATTCTTTGGTGAGCAGCTGATCCCTTCACCAAGACAAGGAAAGGCTGGGAGAGTGAGTCAGGTGGAACTCTGGGGAGATCAGCAATTCCGTTTGAGACACTTGTGGGGGAACACATGGGAAGGGAGGGGCCGCACCCGAACCCCACAGCCCCTGAAAGGCAAACCTTTAATCTGAGGTTCATGTTCTTGCTTCTCCCCAGCACCAAGAGGATGGTGGCCCTTGGCCTCCTGGTGCAGAGCATCAGTCCCGCCCTGGGAGTGTGGAGAGATGTGTGGGAAGCAAGCCGTTCTTGAGGAAGTGGGGCCAACAGAGAAGTCAGCAGCCCCTTAGCCCTCACGCTTCCAAGGAACAGAGCGATGGAGAAGCCTGCAGGCAGAAAAAAGAAGACGCCGGCCCTGAGGGAAGAAGCAGATGTGCAGAAGGGCGTACTCCGAGAGGAGAAGGCGTCCGGGGACAGAAAGCCACCCGAGGGGCCCACGGTGCCCAGGAAACCCCGCACCGAGCCCCGCCTGAGTCCTCAAGACGAAGAGCACATCTTTGATGCCTTCGATGCTTCATTTAAAGATGACTTTGAGGGGGTTCCCGTGTTCATTCCTTTTCAGAGGAGGAAACCCTATGAGTGCAGTGAGTGTGGGCGGATGTTTCAGCACAAGACAGACCACATTCGCCATCAGAGGACTCACACGGGAGAGAAGCCCTTCCCGTGTGTGCAGTGCGGGAAGGCCTTCCGGCACAGCTCCGACGTCACCAAACACCAGAGGACTCACACGGGAGAGAAGCCCTTCAAATGCGGGGAGTGCGGGAAAGCCTTTAACTGTGGCTCCAATCTCCTGAAACATCAGAAGACGCACACCGGGGAGAAGCCCTACGAGTGCACGGACTGTGGGAAAGCCTTTGCCTACAGCTCCTGTCTCATCCGCCATCGGAAACGCCACCCTCGGAAGAAGCCCTGAGCTGGGGCCGTCTGTGGACTCAGGCCCTACAGTGCGAGCCTCGCCGGCCGCCTGCTCCGTGGCTCCCTCGTGTTCAGCGTCTGGTGGGGGCGCAGGGCCATGTGCACTGTGTTCCGTGCCCTGGGGACCCCCAGAAAATCAGCCCGGTCAGATGTGGGAACGTGCAAACGAGCGAGCGACCTTTCCACTGCAGAGAATCTCTTTGGATCAAGACACTGTAGTCATGTAGAAGCCACCAGAGGCTCCTTGCAGCCACAGACCATTTTCCAAGTTCCTCAATGGCTCACGGGGCTCAGCACCAGAGAGCAGGGTGTGTTCACTGCTATCCATGGGACGGGTTTGGGTCACCTCAGAGCACCCGGCAGGAGAGGCTCCTGGTGTGGCGGGCGGCCGAGCACTTCCCGCTGCCACCTTCCTGTGATGTCCTCTCTGCTTAAGCCTTTCATCTGCCGCTGAACACCCCAGTCTGGACACTGCCCTCTGGGTCCCCGAGCTCTGCAGCGAGCCGCAGGACCACTCGTCCCTTCCCGGCCTCTGTGCCCGAACTGTGCTTGGTTCTCTGGCTTCTATCCTCCTGCTGGAGCACCAGTCCCTGAGCTCAGACCCGTCCCTGGAACTGGGCCACACCCCGCGCCTTCTTGGCCCAGCCTTGCTCCCAGCGAGGCGGCCTGACTTACCTGGATGGACTCGGGATAAAGGTTCCTCAGGACCTTGGACACCAGCACCTGCTGCGCTTCCTGCCCCAGCCACGCGGTGGGGCCCCTGGGGTGCCCTCAGCAGCTTCAGTCCAGCCTGCATCTGCCCGTTGGCCTTCCGACGGTGGTGGTTGGCCCCAGCCCCACAGACCAGCCCAGTATTCAGGTTAGTTCCATTTCTTCATGCTTGTACCAGTCCTGTCCCACCCCATGGCAGGTCCACAGGCCTGTGCCACCTTTGTGTCCATCCAGGAGCACTGTGGACAGGACCCTGTGCTCTCTAGGGACTGGGGTTGATAAGAGGGTAGAAAATGACTTTGTCAACCCAGAGGTAATATGGTTTTTTTTTTTTTGAGGCGGAGTCTCGCTCTGTCGCCCGGACTGGGGTGCAGTGGCCGGATCTCAGCTCACTGCAAGCTCCGCCTCCTGGGTTTACGCCATTCTCCTGCCTCAGCCTCCCGAGTAGCTGGGACTACAGGCGCCCGCCACCTCGCCCGACTAGTTTTTGTATTTTTAGTAGAGACGGGGTTTCACCGTGTTAGCCAGGATGGTCTCGATCTCCTGACCTCGTGATCCGACCGTCTCGGCCTCCCAAAGTGCTGGGATTACAGGCTTGAGCCACCGCGCCCGGCCGGTAATATGGTTTTTTATTGGGAAATGTTGGCGCCTATGTTGTCAGCTATTTAGACATGAAACACTAATCATGGCCCTAGTCTTTGGGGGTTCTGTCCTGGAAGGAGGGTCCGGATTCGAGCTGGAGACGGACTTGGCCTTGTCCATTGAACAGTCTCAGAAACGGAGTGGGGGATGCTGCCCGGATGATGGAGAACAGTCACGTCTGGGTGGAAACGTTTACTGGGTTAACACGTTTTTCCTGCCGCAGTCTTTCTGAGGGCTGTAATATTCCTGCCTGTCTGTGTAGGCCCTATACCAGCTTGGCCACCGTGGGGTCACTTGGAAAGAGAGCTTCTTGGCAGGCCTCCCCTCCCACTAGAAGGATGCTTCAATCCCTGCACTCAGACGTGTTGGAAGCACATTCCACATGCAAAGTGTGTCTCTTCTCCCAGCTGCTCCCGCTGGCCTGGCCAGAGGAGCCTGTTCCACGGCAGGGAGACCTGAGTGCCACCACTTGTAGTATCGTGAGGAGATTGCCCGGCTCCCGGCCTCTCTCATGCCCACTGCCCGTGGGCTGCACTGACAGATGCATCTCCTCACTTCCCCTTCCCCACAGAAATAGAAATAGCCTAGAACTGACCACACGGTCACCCACACTAGCTTTGCCCCTGGCCTGGTTAACGTTCTATATAGCAGGTCTGAGAGCCCAGCCCGTCACCTGCTCGCACTGAGTCCTGAGCTGCAGGCAGCGTCTCCCAGATGGCTGCAGGGCTCTCTGAGGTTGGGTGACACTCAGTGCGTGAGCTGGCTGTGGACCCAGGCAGGCTGGTCTACCCAGAAGGCCCCACCACCGCCACGCCCCCATGGCATCGCTGGTGTGGCTGTGCTCGCCTGCGGGCCCTGCGTTGTTTGGGTTGAGGCTGTGTTGGCCTTCATAAGACGTGTTGCCTGGTGGGGGTCTGCTCTCGGGACCGCACTGGAGGGGTCTCCCTGGGCACAGGTGAGCCCTGGGCACAGAGAGGAGTCGTGGCACCTGTGGCCTCCTGATGGTCCTGCCGCCGCGGTCGCTGCTGGAAGCATGGCCTTCGTGGCTTCTCAGTGGCCCATGGTCCCAGTGGGGGTAGGTAGGTGGCAAGTCCCGTGGTGCTGTGTACCTGCCTCGGTGATGACTGTGTCTCACCCTGTTGGGCGTGTGCCGGGGAGGCCAGTCTTCCTGTGGGGCTCCCTGGGGCTGTGGTCAGCCCACTGCTGTCAGCAAGGGGGTGAGGGGGTAAGGGGGTGAGGGAGCGAGGGGCGGGCAGCCTCGGCCTCACCTAGATAGACCGTCCCTGGATGCCGCCGGCAGACCACGGCCAGTGTTGACCCCCACAGGGCAGAACATCTTGGTGGGCCCCCTGCCCCGGATCTCCTTATGCAGCCATTCCTGGTACGTCCTGAGGCTGGACCGCCTCAGCCAGCTGTCACCAGGAGAGGAAGACTTGCACTCCCAGAAATGGACATCTCAGGAGGTGAAATTGTTCAGAAGCATCAGAGCACACGCGACGTGTGGTCCTGGATCAGAAGAGTTGCTTTGAAGGACTTGCTGGGACGTTTGGCTGACCTGAGTGTAGACTCCAGGCACAGTCGTCTGTAGGCACAGCCGGCACCAGCGCAGCAGGGACAGGGCAGTCCTCACTGACGCCCTCCTGCTGCGGATGCACACCGAGGCTTCGGCCGCAGAGCGTGACGTCCGCAGTTCATGCCAGTGGTGTGTGCACGTCACTGGAGAGTGCCAGGAGACTGGCTCAATGCCAGTCATGGGGAGTCTAGAACACAGGTTGGCACACTTCTCCGATGACGGGTCAGACAGGAAGTATTCTTGGCACTGCAGCCGTACAGCCTATGCCTTAGCACCCACAGGGGACCACAGAAGGTTGGGGACCACTGCTTGAAACAACTAGCTCTCCCATGAAGAGCAGGTCCCCACCCTGCTGTGTAGGGCAACAGCAGCTGTCAGTGGCATACGAATGAACGAGCACGGCTGTGCCAAGAAAACTTTACTTACAGGCTGGGCACGGTGGCTCACGCCTGTAATCCCAGCACTTTGGGAGGCTGAGGCGGGCGGATCACGAGGTCAGAAGATCGAGACCATCCTGGCTAACACGGTGAAACCCCGTCTCTACTAAAAATACAAATAATTAGCTGGGTACGGTGGCGGGCGCCTGTAGTCCCAGCTACTCGGGAGGCTGAGGCAGGAGAATGGGGTGAACCCGGGAGGCG
>NC_045440.1:146582019-146611964 GCF_002776525.5 Piliocolobus tephrosceles
AGCTCCTGGTGTGGTTTGGACGTCTGTCCCCTCCAGATCTTATGTGGAAATGTGATCCCCAGTGCTGGAAGGAGGCCTGGCGGGAGGCACTGGGGTCGTGGGGGCAGATCCCTCGGGAATGGCTTGGTGCCCTCCTCACGGGAATGAGTGAGTTCTCACTGTGGGTCCACGGGAGAGCTAGTTGTTGAAAGCAGTGGTCCGCAACCTTCCTGGCACCTGGGACCAGTTTTTCCATGGACAGGGAGTGCTGTGGATGGTTTTAGGATGAAACTGTCCCACTTCAGATCATCAGGCATTTGATTCTCATGAGGAGCGCGCAACCTAGATCCCTCGCACGCAGTTCACAGTAGGGTTCGCAGTCCAGTGAGAATCTCATGCCACCGCAGATCTCACAGGAGGCGGAGCTCAGACGGTAACGCTCGCTCGCCTGCCGCCCACCTCCTGCTGTGTGGTCCGTTTCTAACAGGCCATGGACCCATCTTGAGGTTGGGGACTCCTGGATTAAAGAGCCTGGCGCCTTCTCCTATCTCTCTTGATCCCTCCCTGCAGCCTCACCAGAAGCCAAGCGGATAGCTACACAGCCTGCAAAACCGCGAGCCAACTCTACCCCTTTATAAAAACTTACCCAGCCTTGGGTGTTCCTTTATAGTAACACAAAAGGAACTAACACAACTCCCAATCCTGGCACACTTTCTCTGTGTCTTAGCGTTCTTCAGAATGAGCTATTGGCAGGGAGGAGACGGCGTCAGAAGTCAGGAACTTGGACACAAGAAAGAAACCAGGGGGTGGGGCAGGGAGCTGCTCAGGGCAGGCGTCCTCTGTTGTCTGTCAGGATGTGCCAGGGAGGGGTGAGTGTGGACACAGCTGTCTAGGACGGCCCAGGAGACTGGCACGCATGCCCTGGTGGTGTCTGCATTAGGTTTGATTTTACTTACGATAATATGATCATTGCTTTTCCCTGTTACAGTGGAAAGCATTACCTTTTGTTTTTTTTGTTTTGTTTTGTTTTGTTGTTTTTTTTGAGACAGAGTCTCATTCTGTCATCAGGCTGGAGTGCAGTGGCGTGATCTCAGCTCACTGCAACCTCCCCCTCCCGCGGTCGAGCGATTCCCCTGCTTCAGCGTGCTGAGTAGCTGGAACTACAGGCATGCGCCACCACGCCCGGTGAATTTTTGTATTTTTAGTCAGGACGGGGTTTCACCGTGTTGGCCAGGAAGGAAGCGTTACTTTTAATGCCTGCACAATGACCACTTGAATCGAAAAGGCACAGGTGACTTATCCACTTCCCAACATGGGTATGTGGGCTGTTTCCAAACTAGGTTATTATGAATGATGCCATAATAAATATCTTTTCCATATTTAGGGCCGACAGGACGGACCCCCAGATGTGGAATGACGTCTCACAAACGCCAGCCCCGGGTCATGCCCACGGAGACACCTGCAGCAGCGCACAGATAGCAGGACCACCTCGGCCTCTGTAGGAGCGGGCAGGTGGGTTCCTGATCCCAAACTCACACTTTATCCGACATCTTAGATTTCTAGCATGGAGGTAGGTGGTCAAGAGCATAGCTCTCAAGTCAGGGGCTGTGGACTTGACCCCTCACTCTGGAACTCTGGGACCTTTGCCTCCGTTTTCCCAGGTGTGAAATGGTGATGCTGACAGGGCTTACCCCACAGGGTTGCCAAGAACCAGAGCCTTAATACGTGACGTCGTAAGCACAGTGCTGGATCCTACTGTGTGGCCATGTCAGCTCGCCCCGCGTCTGGTGTTAGTGGGATCAGAGCTCGCCGCACGTCTGGTGTTAGTGAGATCAGAGCTCGCCCATGTCTGCTGTTAGTGGGATCAGAGCCCGCCCCACGTGCTGGTGTTAGTGAGATCAGAGCTCGCCCCGCATCTGGTGTTAGTGAGATCAGAGCTCGCCCATGTCTGCTGTTAGTGGGATCAGAGCTCGCCCCGCGTGCTGGTGTTAGTGGGATCAGAGCTCGCCCCACGTCTGGTGTTAGTGGGATCAGAGCCCGCCCCACGTGCTGGTGTTAGTGGGATCAGAGCTCGCCCCGCGTGCTGGTGTTAGTGAGATCAGAGCTCACCCCGCGTGCTGGTGTTAGTGAGATCAGAGCTTGCCCCGCGTGCTGGTGTTAGTGGGATCAAGGCTCGCCCCTCGTGCTGGTTTTCTTAGCAAGGTCAGATATTGGTTCACACATGTAATGGGGGCCATGCAAGCTGACGGCCTCGGATACCTCTCCAAGGAAAAGATGAGAGAGCTGGCTTCAACAAAATCAGCATGGAAAACAACAACAAAACATACATTTTTTGGGCCAGATGCGGTGACTCACACCTGTAATCCCAGTGCTTTGGGAGGCCGAGGCAGGAGGATCACTTGAGGCCAGGAGTTCAAGACCTGTTTGGGTGACAGAGCAAGACCCTGTCTCAAAAATAAAAGATACATTTTTTAAATCCACTTGGAAATTTTCTTTAATGTTTATGGTTATGAGAAAAATCGCACAACCAAACCAAAATCAGTCTGCCATCTTTTTTGCCCCCATCATTTGGCACAGACAGATGAACTCATGACGTCACCACAAGACCAAGAACTGAAGCCAGAGGCTGTCTAGGCTGACCTCTGCTTTGGTGTCTTGTTTAAATGAAGCTCACATTCCAGGAAGAGAAAACCTACATGACCCAGGTCAAAGAAAAACATAATGAAAGTTATAAGACACTTAAAACTCAATGATCATACAACTTAACAGAGCACCTGGGGGCAGCAGAATCCAAGGGCAGTGTCCAACCCTGTGTGCTTCTGTTGCTGTTAGGAGAGGAGCTGGAAGTCGGGAGGGAAGCACCCAGTGTAACAGTTAGAAAAACAAAGGCCTAGGCCGGGTGCAGTGGCTCATGCCTGTAATCCCAGCACTTTGGGAGACCAAGGCAGGCGGATCACCTGAGGACAGGAGTTCAAGACAAGCCATGGCTAACATGGTAAAACCCCGTTTCTACTGAAAATACAAAAAAAATTAGCCAGGTGTGGTGGCACGCGCCTGTATTCATAGCTACTTGGGAGGCTGAGGCAGGAGAATTGCTTGAACCTGGGAGGTGGAGGTCACAGTGAGCCAAGAGGGCGCCATTGCGCTCCAGCTTGGGCAACAAGAGTGAAACTCTGTCTCAAAAAAATAAATAAGTAAATAAAGCCACTTATTAATACAACTAATGGAAAGAGACACCATTGAGAGGACAAAAGAGCTAAGAGATGATTCTTTGAAAGGCTGGGTGCGGTGGCTCACGCCTGTAATCCCAGCACTTTGGGAGGCCGAGGCAGGCGGATCACGAGGTCAGGAGATCGAGACCATCCTGACCAACATGGTGAAACCCCGTCTCTACTAAAAATACAAAAAAACTAGCCGGGCTTGATGGTGGTGCCTGTAGTCCCAGCTACTCGGGAGGCTGAGGCAGGAGAATGGCGGGAACCCAGGAGGAGGAGCTTGCAGTGAGCTGAGATCGCACCACTCACTCCAGCCTGGGCGACAGAGCGAGACTCCGTCTCAAAAAATAAAATAAAAAAAAAAGAGTGGGTTCTTTGAAAGGATTATTAAAATTGACATTCTCTGGCAAAATGACTAAGAAAAAAGAGCAAATCAACCATTAGGAACGAGAAAGGAAGACAGTGCAGCCACATCCGATGCTGGAAAGGTGAGAAAAGCCCGTGCTGACAAAAAGAACTCCACCGAGACGGTTCAACCATCAGGAGGAAAGCCACGCGGCAGCCCAGCTCGAGGAGACACGCACACAGAGTCCGCAGCCGTGACAGAGATTGTGTGGATGATTCTCAGTCTTGCCAAAGAACGCCAAGTCCAGGTGCTTTGCATGTGACTTCAAGAAACAGCTCCAGTTTTACCCAGACTCGGAGACAAACAGGAAGCACACCCTATGTTATTTTCTGAAGCGAGTATAATCTGGATATCAGAATTACAGTTCAGTGTCACTCATACCCATATACATGAGAAAAGGTACTAAGCACTCGCAGGCCAGGCACGGTGGCTCACGCCTGTCATCCCAGCACGCTGGGAGGCCAAGGTGGGAGGATCGATTGAGCTCAGGAGTTTAAGACAGCCTGGGCAACATAGTGAGATTTCATTTCGGTCCCATATGCTCGGGAGGCTGAGGCAGGAGGATCAGTTGAGCCCGGGAGGTTGACGCTTCGGTGAACTGTGATTGCACCACTGCGTTCTGTTCTGCAGATGTGAGCAGGGGTGATGGGCGCCTCTTCCAGGCCTGGCCTCCTGAAATCTTCCCTGTGACCATCCACTGTCCTCCCTTCCTGTGACTGAAAGAGAAGGACTCAGAGATGGCAGAGCCACACACCAAGGGAAGGAGCCATGTCCCGGAGTCGCCCTCGGGAGAGCCTCAAGACCCTGTTGTGGTGTGAGCAAGAAGGGGAGGCCTCCCAAGTGAGACGCTGAGATTCGGAGGTTCTTCATTATCCCAGCCACCGTCACTTACCCTGACCACTGTAGCAACAAATGACAAACGTTCAGAATATGTGTAGCAGTCATAGGAACCAGGATTTTTAAAGACAAATATCTAAATAGAAAAATGGCTTAAAACAGGAGCTCAAGACCAGCCTGAATAATGCAGCGAGACTCCATCTCTAGAAAAAAGAAAAATGGGCAAAAGTCACAGAAGAAAAAAACATCCATGGCTCATAAATACCTGAAAACACAATCTCATTAAAAATCAGAGAACACAAGTTAAAACAGCAAAGAGATGCAGTTTTGTGCCCCACAGCGTGGGAAGGACGGCCACGTCTGATTCTGATCCTTGCACGGGACGGGCGGGAGTCCTCATCTGCTGCTGTGGCACTGGGCGGCAGCACAGTCTGGAGAGCAGCCTGGTGTTTTCTGGCAAAGGCGAGGATGTGCGTTCCTGCTGCCCCAGGAGCCACTGTTTACTTCCCCGTGAGAAACGTGTGTGTGCGCAGCCAGAGACAACATTCACAACGTGCACTGTCAGGAAAGCCGGAAAGAACCCAGATGCCTGTCGGTAGCGAAGCGGGTAAATCATGGTCTGTTGGTCAGTGGAAGCTGTTGGTGCAGTGACTGCACAGCCAGCCAGGACCACGTCAGCACCTGTGCGTGTCAGATACAACGCTGAGCAGAGAATGTAAGGCACAGACGACACACGGTTCTATTTTAACTACCGCGAAGTTCAAAACCAAGCACAACTACACAGTGTGTTGTTTGGGGACACGTGGTCAAACTGCAGAGAAAAGCAAAAGCTTGGTTCACAGGGAACTCAGGAGAGAGGGGCAGGCACAGGGCATGGGCCCCTGGGTGGCATCTCGCTCTGAAACCGGATGGAGGGTGAGTGGGCATTTGCTCTAGCACAGTTTATTTATTTATTTATTTATTTATTTATTTATTTATTTATTTATTTATTTTTTAGTAAAAGGTGAAAGATTTATTCGTTATGAAGAGAAACCAGAGTATGCTCTAGCACAGTTTAAAGGATCATGTCATGTACACTCAGCTTACACATCTGACACCCTCCCACCTTCCTTCACGTTTTTAGAAAACAGGAAGCACTTTCTCATGAACCTGGTGCCATCCAGCCCTGGGGTGCACGGGTTAACACCCACTTCCACACCCCGCACTGATCTCGAGGCCCCCCGCCCCCAGCCCTGGCCTCCATCGCCCGCAGGTGCCTGTTTCCACTCAACCCAAGCCATTCTCTTGCTTTCATAGTGTGGTCTTTACCAACAGAGGAACCAGGTAATAACCGCACTTCCTATGTACTCAGAAGATATTTCTCGTCCTTTTCAGGCTGGTAGAGCAGATCACCCCCAAAGCAGGAAGTTCCAGATCAAATATGCATAAGCAGCAACCTCAAAACTAACAAAAAAGATTCGCACATTCCTCAGTTCAGAGGAGGAGCAGAGATTAAGAAAAGGAGAAGAAAAGCGCTCGTAAGAGAAGAAAAGGAACCTCCTTCTGTGCAGCAGGCTCCTGGCCCAGGGAGGGCGGTGTGCAGCGGGGTACGTGCAGGGAAGCACCCTCTGAAATGCCTAGAAATAGCTCCCAGGTGTTCACTTGGCTCCCAAACATCTGCAGAGGTCAAAACCATCACAGTGGGCAACTTTCCACCAGTGACCGCAGTGTTCACTGTCCTCAGGCCACTGCAGAGCCATCCTAGTGGGGCAGTGGGCGCGGGGCGCGGGCTCCTGGCTCCGGTGAGGCCACCTGGAAGGAGTCCCAGGAATCAGCCTAACGTTCAGAACCTTCCCGGCATCTCAGAAGTGTACTGGGGGAGACGTGAGGACCCTTCAGCCAAGTGTCAGCGTTCTCATTGCAGGAGAACGTCAAAGCCGCAACCCAGAAACTTCTCAGGGGCATGGCGCACCCACACCAGCCCCGGGCTCCACCTGGACAGCACCTCCTGGGCCGCCCTGACCGGCAGACACCACCCTCCCAGCCTCACGCGGCCACCCCGACCAGCAGGCACCATCCTTTCAGCCTTGCTCGGCCTCCCACCGGACCAGAGGGTGGCCCTGACCAGCGGGCACCATCCTCCCAACCCCACTCACCTGCCCTGACCGGCGGGCACCATCCTCCCAGCCGCACTTGGCCAGCCGAGCTCTGTGGGCCTCAGAGTGGAGAGGACCTCAAATGTTGTGACTTTGCTCTGCTGCAGGGACGTGCCATGGAGTGTCCCTTGTGCGAGCATTTTGTGAGCTATGCCAGCATCTGTCCCCACAGGCCGCATCCCTGAGCCATTTCTCAGGAGAGCAGGAAGTGAGCAGGGCGAGGGGCGCTGCCAGCCAGCCCTGGGACCAGAGGTCTGGGGATGCAGCCAGCCAGCCCTCCTCATCTGGGCCTCTGTTTCCTCTTCGACACGGGGAAGCAGGGAGGGGCCGATCAGTGACTGAGGCTTGTTGGCTCTGGTGGGGGGTGGGGTCCGCCTGCGTTTCTGGAGAGCCCATGGACCCCGGTGTGTACCCGGACTTCATTCCCAGTGACCTCTCCTATTGGTCCCCATTTGGGGCACTGAGATGTGACCGTTTCTTTCCCGTGAATGAGCTGACATCAAAACATGCTGCAGAGGAAGATGGGCCTTGGGGGCAGCGTCCTGCGCCTCTGCACCAGGAGAAAGGCCGTGTCCCCAGGGGAGACTCAGAGCTGAGGTGGTGGCGGGCAGGGCTCCTGTGGAGCTGGAGCAGGGCAGGGTGTCTCTGAGGTCAGTGAGGAGCAGCTGAGCCCAGGGATGCAGGAAGGATGGGCTGCACCGTGGGATGGGGCCGGCAGGGAGCCTCGTGCTTAGAGAGCCTGGTGTTGGCACTCTCCTGGTTTCCTCCACAAACCCAGCCACATGGTCAGGAAGCTCGGGCCAAGCAGACGGCCCCCACCTTGACAGAATCCCAGGGTCGTGCGTGGCAGTGGGAGCGACCTCACAGCCAAGACCGGGCCTCACGCTGCTGTTCCACAGTCACCCCTGCAGGCGGCTCAGGGCAGGGCTCCGGCCTGATGGAGGTTCCTGGACACGCCTCTGAGCCGGCAGCCCCTACCCACACCCCTGCACCCCTGCACCTTCCATGCCTCTCACCCTGGGGTCCAGGTTCAGGTTTGTGGGGAGTGCAGCACCGTGCTCCCGTGGCCACTGCTCAGGCGAGTGGATTCAGGGAGGGTTTTCAGTGTTTGCACCTCTGTCCCCGTGTGCCTGTTTCCTGGTGAGGCTGGACACCTGGCATGTCCGAACACTCTCATTCCCCAGGCTGGGCACCTGGCATGTCCGAACACTCTCATTCCCCGGGCTGGGCACCTGGCATGTCCGAACACTCTCATTCCCCGGGCTGGGCGCCTGGCATGTCCGAACACTCTCATTCCCCGGGCACGCATGTGCAGCCGCCGCCACCCGTGTGCTACAGCGCTGACCCCTCCTGTAACAGCTGTGGTCTTGGCCTCTCGTGTTGGGGCAGGTGTCCCCTTTCCCACTCTTATTTTCTGTTGTCCAAAACTTTAACTGTCCTGCCAGCCAAAGCTGTTGAGCATGACTCTGAGACCATCTGCCCTTGGTAAGTGTCCTGTGCATCTGGGATAAGCGTCTGTTTTCAGCTGCGCTTCCTGTGACTTGCTCTGCGCGTGTCCTCTTCGGTCCGCGTGGGCCGCTGCGCTGGTTCCCAGCCTGCCCGACATGCTCGCTGCGACGCCTCCCTTCCCTGCTGCTTGCTGGCTTCTGTGTTCTCTGCAGTAAACATTGATTTCTGACTCGAGTGCTGTCTTCATTGATCTCTCTGCACTCTGGGGATGCAGTCAGTGCCCCCCACGAAGGCTACCAGCTGCCTCCCAGGGAACAGTGCAGGTGCCGCTTCCCAGGACCGCAGGACCCTGGCTGGTCGCTGCCTCTGATGGGTCTCCCCAAGACCACTCCCCGTTAGCCAGACTCAACAGGAGACTGACACATAAATGAGAAAGGTGTTCACTAACTCATGATGGGAGCAACCCTTTGCAGCGCGGAAATGTCCTCACACCTTTCTGGCCCCGGATACCTGGGAAGCTGAGGGTTCATTCGGTGCCTAGTGCCTGCACTCAGGATGCCCCAGAGGAGGCCCCGGGAGTCCTGAGCGCCTTCTCCAGGCCCTCTGAGTTCTAAACAGCACTCGCTTTTGCCCGGTCGTCTGCTCCCTGGCTTGCACCTCCTTCGGTAGGGCAGTTGCTCTCAACCGGGGCACTTCTGCCCCCGGGGACCACTCAGCAATGTCCGGGACGGTGTTGGCAGTCCCAGCTGGGTGGGGGTACCACCGGAATCCGGTGTGCAGAGGCCGCAATGGGTGGGGGTCCTGCCCAGATGCCAGAGATGCTGCAGGTGAGAGAGACAGATTAGACCCCGTGACGACGACGGAAGGGACAGGAAAGGTGGCTCTCAGGGCCCCAGGGGACAGCCCAGAGATGCCTGGGGTTCCAGAAACCAGAAAGGCGTGGAGCGGTCGCTCCTGCAGGAACAAGCGTCTGTGGTGGCTGGAGATGTGGGGACGGGTCATGTCTTCACATACTTGACCAGAACCCTCCCAGCTGTCCCTCCCCCACAAACAAGCCAGCAAGGCGACACGGTGGCTGGTGCTGGCGAGAGGCAAGTGTACTCGACTGCCTTTCTGCACTCTTGAGGACAACACCCAGAGTGGCCCCGTCTCTGTCCCACCAGCGCAGGCCTAAAGCTTCCTCATCGTCCGCATCCTGGCCTGGGACTCAGGCAGCCTTCTGCCAGCCGTGCTGCGTGCAGGGACTGCAGCCACTGACCCCCTCTCCCTTCTGTGCTGCTCTGCTCTACCCCACAGCCGCAGGGAGACCTTCAGTGTGTGTCAGCTCTCCTGCCTCCCTCCCTGCAGACGCCTGTGCCCCCCAGTGCCCTGAGAATGACGTCCAAGCCCCCAGTGGAGGTGTCAAGGCTGTTCGGTCTGTCCCTCCCCGTCCTGTTCTGTCCTCCGCTTGCTCACCACACTCCCCTGCCTGGTCTTCCAAACTCGAACCCCAGGCGACTCCTTCAAGCATCAGACCTGCCCCTGCACCCTCCCACCTCTCTGTGATGGGCTGGCCCCTCCCTTCTGCTGCCTCCCCTCCCTCGTTCCTGCTCCCACCCCCATCTCTCTCTGATGCTGCCCCTTAGAGAAGCCTCTTGGACCTTAAGCCTGGTCACTCCTTTAAGCCCCTCGTCTCCAGGTGTGGTCTAAGAAGTGCTCTCAGCCCCTCTACTCCAGTGGCCCGGGGGCTCTGACCAGCCCTCCTGCCCAGGAAGCTTTGAACTTTCCCACAGGGACCCCTAGAGACAAGGGCACTGCCTGTCCAGATGGCACCCTCACCCCAACCCCAGCAGCACTGGCTGGAGCAGGCCAGGCCTGTGTGGGTATCTGAATGGGCACTGAATTTCCTGATCTCAACAAAAGAAGCCCATGGAGGCCTTTTCTAATCCACAGCCCAAGGGGACAAATCAAGACAACAGGCCTGGGGGGCTGTGGGCCGACTCCCACGCCTCAGGACCAGGGGCTCTGGGGCTGTTTGGGCTTGAACCCCAAACCCCGCCTCCCAGCATAACGAACACCAGCTCATTGTTCACAGTGAATACCCAGCAAAACCCTGCTCGAGGCAAGGAGTGGGGACCTGCTGCTCCAACAGACCAGGCTGGCTGCTGGCTCCCAGCTCATTAAATCAGCAACCCTTGTACTGCCTCCAAAGCCCTGGTGGGGGAAGGGGATTCTTCCACTCTGATTACACCCGTTCCCTTCTCCCTTCACTCCTGTGAGCTGGCCAGGCTGAGGACCGGTCCAAAGGGCCTGGGAAGTAACACACTCCACAGCTTCTCAAAGGTCAGCCGACAAGGACAGTAGCTTCGGTGACTCAGCTTCCCGTGATGCGCTGGATGCATGGGGAGCTGGTGACAACAGCCTGTGTGTGTGACAATGTCAAGAACTACATACAAAGACACAGCTGTCCCCCAAAATGAGTCTGCACAGCCTGGTGCAATGCGGCTGCAGCCTGTCATCGAGTCAATTGCATTGTCATCTGCCGCTCTCCTGATGTAGGTTCTGTGTTTGTCCATTTTGCACTGCCATAAAGGAACACCTGAGGCTGGGTAAGTTGGCGGGCGCCTGTAGTTGCAGCTACTTGGGAGGCTGAGGCAGGAGAATGGCATGAACCGGGGAGGCGGAGCTTGCAGTGAGCCGAGATTGCACCACTGCAATCCAGCCTGGGCGACAGTGAGATTCCATCTCAAAAAAAAAAAGAAAGAAAAGGTGCTGGGTGCGGTGACTCATGCCTGTAATCCCAGCACTTTGGGAAGCTGAGGCGGGTGGATCACCTGAGGTCAGGAGTTCAAGACCAGCCTGGCCAATATGGCGAAACCCCGTCTCTACTAAAAATACAAAATTAGCCGGGTGTGGAGTGCACGCCTGTGATCCCAGCTACTTGGGCTGAGGCAGGAGAATCGCTTAAACCTGGGAGGCAGAGATTGCGATGAGCCGAGATTGCACCAATTGCCCTCCAGCCTGGGCGACAAGAGCGGAAACTCCATCTCAAAAGTAAATAAGAAAGAAAAGAGGTTTGCTTGACTCACAGTTCAGATCAGGGTTCGGAGGGTACTGCTGTCCCTGGTCATACTGTATAAGAAGAGGCTTCTGGGGAGGGCTTGGGAAGCTTTTACTCACAGCAGAAGGCAAAGTGGGAGCCGGCGCATCTGTCACATGGTAAGAGCCGGAGCGAGAGAGGGGCGGAGGCGCCAGGCTCTTTTTAACAGCCAACTCTCCTGTGAACTAATGGACCCAGAACTCACTCCACCAAGGGGAGGGCACCAAGCCACTCATGAGTAATCCCCGGCATGACCCAGACACCTCCCACCAGGTCCCACCGCCACCATCGGGCCACATTTCCACAAGATGTGCAGGGGGCTCACCTCCAAACAGTATCAGATATAGTACTAGTTCTTTTTTTTTCTTTTCTTTATTTTTTTTTTTTGAGACAGTCTTGCTATGTCGCCCAGGCTGGAGTGTGGTCTCAGCTCACTGCAACCTCCACCTCCTGGGTTCAAGCAATTCTCCTGCCTCAGCCTGCCAAGTAGCTGGGATTACAGGTGCCTGCACCATGTCCGGGTAGTTTTTTGTATTTTTAATAGAGACGGGGTTTTACCATGTTGACCAGGCTGGTTTTCAACTCCTGACCTCGAGTGATCCACGCGCCTCAGCCTCCCAAAGTGCTGGGATTACAGGTGTGAGCCACTGCACCCAGCCAGATATACTAGTTCTATAGGATGGTCCAGGTTGGGGCACAGATTTTTGCATGAACGTTAGTTTTCACCCAAGAGTGACACGCTCAGTCACATGGTAGATTTACTTTTAACTTTTTTTTTTTTTTTTTCGATAGAGTTTTTTTTCTTGTTGCCCAGGCTGGAGTGCAATGGCATGATCTTGGCTCACTGCAACCTCCGCCTCCCAGGTTCAAGCGATTCTCTTGCCTCAGTCTCCCGAGTAGCTGGGATGACAGGTGCCCGCCACCACACCTGGCTAATTTTGTATTAGCCAGAGATGGGGGAGAGACAGGGTTTCTCCCTGTTGGTTAGGCTGGTCCCGACCTCTGGTCATCCGCCCGCCTCAGTCTCCCAAAGTGCTGGGATTACAGGCGTGAGCTACCGCGCCCGGCCCTACTTACAACTTTTTAAACTGCCAAGCCCATTTCCAGAATGGCAGCACCACGTTGCCTTACCACTGGCGATGTCCCAAGCTGCTCCGGGGCCTCAGTGATACTTGGCACTTGTTAGTAGTTTTTACCTGAGCCACCTGGCAAGTGTGCAGTGGCACCCACCGCAATGCTGGCCAGCCCTTCCTTGACAGCCATCCCTTTCCGAGCCTATTGCCATCCCTTTGCCCTCTTCGGTCATGTCTGTTGCGGCTCTTGCCAATTTTCTAACTGGAATGTTTATTTTCTTACGGTGGAGTTTAGAGATTTTTGTATATTATCGGCCTGGGGGCCCCTTCTCCACCCACACAACCCTGAACGTCCACTCTGGCACCAGGCAGCTGCTGCCCATCTGGCTTCCCGCCCTCTGTTCCGCGCGCCCCTCCAGCTGAGGGGTCCCCTCGCCTCGGCTCTCTGCACCCCTGCTCAAAAGGGTCAAAGAACCCTCCCCCGGCCGTTTGTTTATCCCAGAGAGTGACAGTTTTATCTTTTCGGGTCGTAAACACAGAACTGAGGGAGAAACTGGCTGAACAAGAGGAAAATGAGGAAGGAGTCCGTGAAGGGGCTTTGGGGAACCTGTATTATCCTCCTCGGGCTCCGGGGAGGCCCCTGGAAATCAGGCAGAATCGAGGGCGCTGGAGGTCGCGAGGGGAGCGGGAGGTCGCGCGTTTGCAGCGGTTCCCGGCGGCCGGTGGCCATCGCTGCGGACACATCCCGAGGAGGGAACCCAAGAGGGCGGCGGGGTGCACTCGCAAGCTGAACGTGGAAGCGACTCCAGCCGAGAACCCCGGGGCCTGGAGTGCACGGAGGCGGCGGGGAGCGTGGGGACGGCGCCGTCAGCTCCCGAAGCCCGGCCGTAGGCGCGCGGGCGAAGGCCTGGCCCCGTCGGGAAGGAAGCTCCGAGGCGCCGGCTTCTGCGCCCCACGCAGCGCCGCTCCCAGCGCCCGGGCGCTTTGCAGGCGCGGGCGGGATCCGGGCCAGCGTGAACGCGAAAGCCACGCGCGGGTGCAGCCCGCGAGGGGAGGAGCGGGGCGGGGAAAGGCCTCCTCTTGCATCCCGGCCCCACCCCCACTTGGCCACCGAGGCGTGCAGTCCTCCCGGGGCCCAGAGCGTCCCGGAAGTGCGCGCCGGCTGGGCGGAGTGGGGCGGGGTGGGCACTTCCGTCCGGCGCGCGGCGGCCTCCTCCCGCTCGGAAGGTGAGTGGGTGCGGGCGGCGGCGGCGGCGGTGGTGGTGGCGGCTCCTGGCGCCTGGGACCAGCCCAGTCCGAGCTCGTGCGCCGTCCTCCGCGGTGCAGCCCTGCCCAGCCGGGCCGTGCGGCCCCTGCAGCCGCCGCTCGCCGTGACCTTGGCCTCGGGCCAGGCCCGGGGAGCAGGGTGGGCTCCTGGGGGTCGCGGGGCAGCAGCGGACCGCCCCGCCCAGTGGCCCTGGCGATCGCGGGTGTCCGTTCGCAGGGCGCCTTTCCCAAGCACCCGGTGACGGCCGCTGTCGTCATCCCCACTCTGCAAATGGGAAACTGAGGCCCGGAGGTCCCTCCGCTCGGGAGCGTGGAGCCGCCGGACCCCAGCGCCGCACCGCCGGGCAGACGATCTCTGTGCCGAGCTCCCGGCGATCGGGTCCGCTCCCACGGGGCTGGTAACAGAGGGGAAGAGGATGCTTCCCCCGAGCCACTGGCAGGAGTGCTCCTCCCCCTTCAGCCTGGCGCTCAAGAGTTTGTGTTTCCCTGAGGGTGAAGGGGCGTCCACCCTGTGACGGCCGCCTCCACTCAATCCTGGGGGTCACACCAGGGTCGGGGTGATCGAGTAGGCCCTTTTACCAGATGTCCCCAGTAAGTTGACTAAGTAACTTGAGATGTGACTCCGAGGTGGAGGACCTGCACCCAGTGGTCACTTACCTGGCGACCTGACCCTTCCCATCATTAGTGGATGGAGGCTGGCCCAGAAGGCCGGGCACTGGGGTGGTGGCCGTGTGGGAGCTGCCTCTCCCACTTTCTCGAAGTAGGCACTGCTGTCCTTATATCTGAATCTCCGTTAACTTTTGTCTATTCTTCCCGTTCCTTTCTTCACTCCCTGCCCCAGATTAGGAGTTCCTACTCTATCACAGTATGAAAGAAAAGTCTCTTCTCACATTGGACTCACATCATTTTTGCAAAGCAAATTAAGAAGTATCTTGGAGCCCTGAGTGAGTCTCCCAGCGCTGCGGCAGGGCTGGACTAGGGGATTCCAGCCTGCAGCCTCTGACGGTTCTGTAGGGTCTGAGGAAGAGGGTTCCCCTCTCTGGAAATGCCTCTCTTTTGCTGTTCAGGAAAAGCCTTGTTAAGATTTCCTCCAAAACACTCGTGCGCCAGCAGGCATGGTTCAGTTTTCAGCCTTCCCACAGGGCCAGCAGCTGAGGTTTTCCTGGAAGACTCTCTATGCCTTTCTCTGGGGGAGGGATGATGCCACAGGTTGGAGGGAGATGCCAGAGCCTCCGCTGGGACAGGAGCTTTGCTTCAGCCTCCACAGGTGTCTACTGTGCTGCCCAGGTGGTGGCTACTTCCTAAGCGCTCCTTCTAAAGCATTACTCCTTTTGTTGTTGTTGTTTGAGACAGTCTTGCCCTCTCACCCAGGCTGGAGTGCAGGGGCTGACCTCAGCTCACTCCACCTCCCGGGTTCAAGTGATTCTCCCGCCTCAGCCTCCCAAGTAGCTGGGATTACAGGCGCCCACCACTGCACCCAGCTAATTTTTGTATTTTTAGTAGAGATGGGGTTTTACCATATTGGCCAGGCTGGTCTCAAACTCCTGACCTGGTGATCTACCCGCCTCGGCCTCCCAAAGTGCTGGGATGACAGGCATGAGCCACCGCGCCCGGCCACTCAAAGCGTTAATCCTTACTGAATAAACGTGCCAGGTCCCCTGACTGCTTCACCCCAGGCCTTATGTGTCCCTGTGGGCTCACCCTGCATCCTCGCTGCTCCTGGAGAGGGAATCTCCATCTCCCCTTGGGGAGCTGGCGTGTTGCCTCCTCCTGCACGTCCCCCCCACATTCCTCTCAATCCCCTCACCTGCCACGGTTTTCATTTTCCCCAGGTCCCAGGTGTGACACCTTCAGCAGGTCTCAGGGAAGATGGCAGCCCTAGGGGACGTTCAGAAGCCCCCTTCTGCCCCGTCCCCTGTCAGTCTCTCATCACCGGGGACACCTGGAGCCCAGCACCACGAGCCTCAGCTTCACCTCCATGGGCATCAACATGGTACTCACCCAGCCTGCTGTGCACCCTCCACCCAGCATCCCCTGCCCCCACGTCCCCTGCCCCGTCTCCTCCTGACCTGCCACCCTGGCTGACTGAGGCACCTCCAGACACCTGTATGCAGCTCCTTCAGCAGCTGGGGTTCCCGCACCCTCAGGCCAGGGGCTGGGCGCGGGTTGGGTTGGGAGAACAGTGGTTGAGGCTGGGGCCAAGCCTGAGCTCTGGCTCCCTGGGGACGGTTCCCCACATTGTTTCTTTTTTTGTTTTTTTTTTTGAGACGGAGTCTCGCTCTGTTGCCCAGGCTGGAGTGCAGTGGCGCGATCTCGGCTCACTGCAAGCTCCGCCTCCCGGGTTTACGCCATTCTCCTGCCTCAGCCTCCCGAGTAGCTGGGACTACAGGCGCCCGCCATCTCGCCCGGCTAGTTTTTTTTTTTTGTATTTTTTTAGTAGAGACGGGGTTTCACCGTGTAGACCAGGATGGTCTCGATCTCCTGACCTCGTGATCCACCCGTCTCGGCCTCCCAAAGTGCTGGGATTACAGGCTTGAGCCACCGCGCCCGGCCAATTGTTTCTTTCCTGAGTTGCGGTATAGGAGGGAAAGTGGCCTCAAAATCTGCATCCAGCGTGACCAGGAGCAAGGCGTGGCCCCTGAGTGTTGCCATTCAGGAAGACCAGGAGCAAGGCATCGCCCCTCTGAGTGTTGTCATTCAGGAAGTGCAGCAGCCAGAGTCCTTGCCAAGCTGGTTTGGGTGTGGTTCCCGGACCCGCAGGGACAGAGGGCCAGCCTTGCTCCATCCCTGGTGGTATGGCCTCGTGGTCACATGGCAGGCCCTGGGAGTTGAGGTGTGGGGGGGGTGCCAGCCCCGTGGTGCCCCAGTCTCTGCTCCCTCTCGGAGGTCAGGGATCCTGAGGCTCCATCTCTGCTGGCTGTTCCACAGGAGGCCTGGCCTCACGGCCCTCGTGGTCCAACCCAGCACATGAGGTGTTGACAGCAGGGGCAAGGCCCTACATAGGTCAAGCCTGGGGAGCCTGTGTCCGGCCCAGGAATGGCGCGACCTGGCACAGGGTTCTTCCTCTTGGGGAGTCAGCATCCTGGTGGCTGAAGGGACCACTGAGGCTTGTGGAGAGCAGCTGCACTGCATGGGGCCCTCAGGGGGCCCCCAGGTGAGGACAGAGAGGCCGGGGGCTTCCCCAACGAGCCAGGACCAGGGTGAGTTAGAGGAGCAGGGAACCAGGCGGCTTGGCATCCACTCCCCCGAGGAGCAGGAGCCTGCACTCCTGCCGTCTCCACTGCCGTGTCCCAAGCAACTCCCCAGGGACTGTGAGGAGGCTGGGAAGGGGCGCCTGTGGGCTGCCTGGGCTGCCTGTCCTGGTGGGCCTGGCCAGGGGCTGCCTGGAAGGATCCCAAGCCCCCGCAGCACACACTGTGGCTGGGCCTCCAGCCGATGCCCCGAGGGCCGTGCTCCTCACCCCTTAGTCAGTCAGAATCTCAGGGCCCGCCCTTGCCCTCTCATGTCACCTGTACAACGGCTGAGGGAAGTCCTCCTGTCCTGTTACCAATGGGGACACGGAAGCCCAGAGACAAGGCCAGGAGGCCAGCAGACTCAGGGCACGCCCTGGCACTCCCCACCCCCGCCCCCCTCCCCGGGGCGAGGTGTGACCTGGAGAGGTGTGACTTCTCCAGAGGGATAGTCTGGAGCAGCCCAGCAGATCATCTTAGCACAGGACACAGGCTGAGGGGGCTGCAGGCCACGTTCTGCAGGATAAGAAGCTGATGCCCAGGCAGAGGGTGGGCCTGGGGAGCATGGAGGGGCCTCGGGCCGGGCCCCCTGAGCCTGCCGGGTTGCACTACCCCCAGCCCTGTCTCCACCAGCCATGGGCAGTCAGGCCCAGAAAACCAGGCACGAGTCCCCAGCCCCACAGGCCTGGAAGCCCCCTAGGCACTGAAGCCATGTTCAAGTGCCCTGAAATCCCCAGAGGTCTTGCCCCGTGGGAGGAAGTGGGGCCTGCACCAGCAGCTTCTGCCCTCTCCCTGCTGTACCAGAAACAGCATCCAGGGAGGACGGCCCTGAGAACGGCAGGTATGGCTGCTTCCCCCAGCAAGAGATTGTGGCAGGAGGAGATTGTGGCTGAGGCACAGTGGGGCCTGGGGGCAGGTAGCCTGCTGATAGGCCCAGTGTAGAGCGAACGGGGCCAGGCCACAGCAACGGGCGGCCTCTGTCACAACTTCCAGGCACTGGGTGAAGGCAGGGGCTGCTTCCGGGCGTTTCCAGCTTCCTCTGCTCCTTGGGAATGCCCTGGGGGACAGATTCCTAAGCAGAGGCGGCCGCGGTGTTTCTGGAACTTGTCCAGGACTGTCCTGCCAGTTAGGGGCCAAGCCAGGACTTGGAGCCACAGCCTCCCAACTCCCAGACTGCAGTGGGCCAGACCAAGGTTCCCGGGGCCCACCCCAGGCACACGAGGTCACCTCCGGAGCCTCTGGTGGGTGCCGTGCTGGGCATGCTGAGCCCTGGGCTGCGAGGTGTCAGGGAGCAGAGGAGATCCCGGGGAGGAGCTGTGTATCAGTGGGGAGGGTAGTGAGGGGCATGGGGAGCGGCCGGGGAAGGTTCTCGGCGGTGGTTCCTGCAGACATGAAGCTGGGGTCCCACAGCAAAGGGCTTGGGGCCATGGCCTAGCCCAGGTCTTGCAGAGCAGGGAGACCAGGCAGGTGGGAACAGGACACAGTTCCTCATTTCCGTGGGCCTGGGGGACTGAGGGTCCCCACACAGCTCCTCACGGATTGTGTTGTGCCCCAAGGCCACGCCCACCAGAGCCAGCACTGCCTGCACCGGTTCTGGAAGGTTTGCCCAGGGGTCCTGCAGGTGGAGGGGAAGTCTGTGGGAAGGAGGAAGTGAGGGAGGGGAGGCCTGGGACCCTTGGGGACTTGCAGTCCTGTGGGGGTTACTGAGTGCCCAGACTGGTGGGGAGGACCCCATGGGCAGGGCAACGGCACCCCACGACAGGCACAGCATCTTTCCACATGGAGTGCCTGGCCCTGGCACCTGAGATGGACTCTAGGTGCCCACTGACCACCCCCCAGCACCTAACTCACCTGGTCCGGGCCCAGGCACACAGCACTTGCTGTGCCATTTTACACACAAAGAAAGGCCCTTCCGGCCAGGAAAGCACCCACCTCCTGCCTGTGCCCAGCCGTGCACAGCCACCTTGCCTCCACCTGGAAGACCAGCCCCAGCAGGTGGGCAGCCCTGGTGTTTCTCCACTTCGGGCCATACTGTCCCTGTGTCCCAGCACAGCAGTGGGAGGGCACTGGCTGGGGGAGGGGTCAGTGAAACTGAGGGGGGGGTACTTCTGCACAGAGCCAGTGGGGTGGGGAGCAGGGTCTGGGTGTCCACCCTGCAGAGACCTGGCACGGCCCGGGCACAGCCAGCAGGTGGCAGGTGACTGAGCTTTGCAGAAATGGCCCAAATGTGGGCAAGTGTCAGGAGCCAGGGTTAGGCAGTGGAGTGACAGTGACCCATACTGTGTGCGGCCCGCACCTGACCCTAGGCCACCCCCATCCTCCTCTAGAGAAGGTCCTAGGAAGTACTTTGCTACATGAATGGGGCGGGTTCCCAGGGAGCTGGGGGCCATCCTGAGTCCACTTGTTCCACAGCAGGGTGGAGACAGTGCACACCACCTGGCATCGTTTGAGGGTGTCTCGGCACCCATACAGCTGGCAGCAGCTTTGGCGTGCTTCCTATCTTGGTAATGTCACTGGTCCTCTTAAAGTGACAGCCCGGGGAACATCCCGCCTGTCAGTGCCGGGGCGTGGCCCCAGAAACAAAGCTGGAATCGGGGTCACTTTCTTTCTCAAAGTGCTGCCAGGTCCCCTCCAGTGGCATCCCAGTGCAGGGCAAAGGTGGCAAGGCTGTCTCAAGAGAGGTGATGCCCTCACCGCCCCCTCCGCAGGAGCACGGCGCTGGAGCCTGCACTGTATTTGGCCATCTGTAGAACAAGCCAGCTCCCCTGGCTGCCAGGGGATGGTGACATGGTGGCCACGAGCTGGGGGTGAGGGTCACAGCCCAGAGAGGCCAGTGCCCCCAGGCCTGTCCCCACATTGGGGAGCGTATCTGAAAGGCCTAGAGGTGGTTTGGGACCCCCCCACATCCTGCCTCAGGGCAGCCAAGCAGTTGGACCCTCAGCTCTCGAGGAAGGGACGTCGCACAGCCGCCCCCACCTGCTGAACTTCCCAGCCCTTCGTGTCAGGTCTCCCTCACTCCTCAGCCTGGGCTCGGAAGGTCTCCCAGGGGCCGACCTGAGGGTGGGTGGGCGTGTCGGGTGATTGAGTGGCTGGCCAGGCTGGGGAGGTCCGCCCTCCATGGTGGGCCAAGCTGGTCACCCCACTGCAGCCGGGGCAGGCCTGCCTGAGGCTGGAAAGTCCCATGAAAGGCTCACAGCCAGGCACTGTGTTATGAACATGGTGTGGACAGGAGCCTCTGCCCACCCCAGCGCTGCGTCCTTCTGTGCCCATCGCTGCATTGTCATCGCTGGGGGCACCCAGACTCGGCCTCGCAGGGCAAAGAGACACCCCTGTCCTTGAGTACAGCCCCCAGCCACCCTCCTTGCTGTGGGCAGAGGGCAGGTGAGACCCCCAAAGGGGCCTGGTGCCCCTGCCGGTGTGAGGAGAGCTGACCACTGGCCTTGGGCAGTGGAGCCCGCGCCCCTCCCTCTTGCATCTGTGCTCCTTGAGTGTTAAGGCCACCCCCCCCACCCTGCCCCCACCAAGTCTTGGGTGGAAGGGGGGTGTCTTGGTCCTGGGTGCCCAAGCGTGGTGTGCCCAGGGGCGAGGGGCTCATGGGTGGGCCCAGCCCATTCCCCAGTCTCCGCCTGAGGAAGCAGGGGGCCAGTACACTGGGCCTGCTGGGAACAGCTACCTCTGCTGTTTCTGGGTGCTCGTGAGGGACAGTGGAGAGCCCTGGAGGGACAGAAAGGCCTGGGGCCGAGGGAGGGAGGCTTTGTGAGGTACCTGTGTGGGAGCCTGCAGGGCCAGCACTTTGAGAGGCCACTTCAGAGCAGCACTGCAGGACAGCGGTGCAGGGAGGAGGGCTGGCCACAGCCAGCCAAGGTGACAAAGCCGCCTTCAGCAGCAGGAGGGCCGCTTCAAGGCTACCCCAGGTTTTGGCTCTGCTTACTGGGCTGAAGGGGATGAGCTCCCAATGCTGGCCCCTGGAGGAGGAGGCTCTTGAACCCAGCTGGGAAGGAAGGTAAAGAGCGTTCGTGGCTAGAGAAGCCCGAGCAGCAGGCCTGCTCCTGGGATTGGGAGGGCCAGGAGGTGTCCTGCGTCAGGGCCACAGCCCAGGAGCACGTGGCAGTCAGAGAGGAGCAGGGGCAGCGGTCCGGAGGGTGGAGGTGAGCCCCAGCCTCCCTGCCCCCAGGCTCCCCGAGCTCCAGCCCTGAGGTGTCCCAGCCGTCTGACCTGGATCTCCAAGACATAGAGGAAGTAGAGATCAGCAGAGACACCCTCTGGCCCGGTGAGTGAGCAGAACTGGGTTACTGGGTGACCAGAGCTCTGCGTGTGCCAGGTTCCTCCATGCCCACCGCTGTGGCTCCCACAATGCTGGCACCACCCCCTTCCTGGGGCCCCTTCTCTTCCCTGGCACCAGTTCAGCTCTGCCCTGTGGCCCCTCCCCCATTCTAATGCCAGTCCAGTCACTGATGCTTCCCCAGGTGGTGACTGCAGCCCATTGCCACCTGCCCCAGTGGCACCACCTGGACTCCTGCCAGCCCCAGCCGGACATAGTGAAGCAGGAACTCCTCCCTCCCCTCCACGTGCCTCAGGCTGGGGCCGCTGGCTCAGAGCACCACTGTCCCCCCAGATCCACCGGAGTTATCCTGGGTCCCCTCCTACTGCATTCCCTAGATGGCCTCCCCCCAGCCTGACTGGAGCTGTGTCAATCCAGGTCCCCTGCACCTCCCCCTTGAGAAGCCGCCTGGGTTCCCTCCAGGCGATGTTAGTGATACGGCTGGATTTAACAGTGCTGAGCCCTCGCCCACACCTGGGTGGCCCTGGGGTGGGGAGCAGGTGTCTGAGGTCAGGTCCCTGGAAGGAGACCCTGGGCCAGAGGTTTGCGTGGGAAGCTCCTGGGGTGGGCATGGGAGCTGGGCGGCAGGGCACTTGCCACCGAGGCCTGGGGCAGCCCCATGAGGAGCTGTGCCCATACAGACCACATCCTCGGCCAGGGCTTGAGCGCGCCCTCTGGCGCTTTGGAGTCCCCCAGGTTCTGGGTCCTCACCAGCACTGACTGCTTCCTCCTGGCTACGGTCTGTCCTGCCACCGTGGCTCCGTGCACTGGCACAGCTGCCCTGGTGACTGTGGATGGTCCCAGCAGCTCTGGGTCACCCTGCAACGCCCCCCACCCCTGTGTCTATGACAGCCCTTCCGGGCACGGCACCCCGAGCCCCTGGCCGCTCGTCTCCCATCCAGTGGGTGCCTGGCCCCTCCTCGTCCCGTCTGAGCACCCCTGTCCAGCTGTGCTCTCATCCCCGTCCCTCCGTGTCACGGTGGGGGCACGCGGGTACTATCCGCCTCTGCCGTTTCTCATTTCAGACTCCGAGCCCGAGCCGGAGCAGGCTCCACGCTCTCCCGGCTCTCAGGCCCCTGACGAGGGGGCGGGCGGGGCGCTGCGCAGCCTCCTGAGGAGCCTTCCCCGCAGGGCCCGGTGCGGCGCTGGCTTCGGGCCCGAGTCCAGCGCGGACCGGCCGGCGGGCCAGCCGCCTGGGGCCGTCCCCTGCACCCAGCCGCGGGGCTCCTGGCGCGTGACGCTCGTGCCGCAAGCAGCGGCCGGGCCCGAGGGCGCGCCCGAGCGAGCCGCCGAGCTGGGAGTCAACTTCGGTCGGAGCCCGCAGGGCAGCGCGCGGGGGGCCAAGCCGCACAGGTGCGAGTCCTGCGGCAAGAGCTTCAAGTACAACTCGCTGCTGCTGAAGCACCAGCGCATCCACACGGGCGAGAAGCCCTACGCCTGCCACGAGTGCGGCAAGCGCTTCCGCGGCTGGTCGGGCTTCATCCAGCACCACCGCATCCACACGGGCGAGAAGCCCTACGAGTGCGGCCAGTGCGGCCGCGCCTTCAGCCACAGCTCGCACTTCACGCAGCACCTGCGCATCCACAACGGCGAGAAGCCCTACAAGTGCGGCGAGTGCGGCCAGGCCTTCAGCCAGAGCTCCAACCTGGTGCGCCACCAGCGGCTGCACACGGGCGAGAAGCCCTACGCCTGCAGCCAGTGCGGCAAGGCCTTCATCTGGAGCTCCGTGCTCATCGAGCACCAGCGCATCCACACTGGCGAGAAGCCGTACGAGTGCGCCGACTGCGGCAAGGCCTTCCGCGGCCGCTCGCACTTCTTTCGGCACCTGCGGACCCACACGGGCGAGAAGCCCTTCGCGTGCGGCGCCTGCGGCAAGGCCTTCGGCCAGAGCTCCCAGCTCATCCAGCACCAGCGGGTGCACTACCGCGAGTAGCCCGGCGGGGGCTCGGGGCGAGGCCTCCTGCCTGCCCCCACGGTGGGCATTGCCCAGCACCGCATGCCGTGTGTCCGGAATAAATTCTTTTTGAGTGTTGGAAGTGGGAGCCGGCACCTGCCTGGGTGAGGCCTTGGGGCAGCTTCCCATCCCCGAGGACCCGCTGCAGGATGGGGTTGACGGGGCTGCTTCACCAAGACCTGCCACGCAGGGCCACGGGGTCCCTGGGGCCTGGCGGACGGCCCGAGTGTCCTAGGGGAGGGTCTGAGGCCTGGAGGTGTCCTGACTTGCCCAGAGCCCGGAAGTAGTCAGGCCTGCCTGACAATGATACCCCACCATCAACACGGGGGGCGCGCCTAGAGCAGGGGGTGAGGACAGGGCCGGTCTAGAAGTGCCCACAGGCCTGGCCAGGCTGCCTGTCTGCCACCTGGGCGAGGGGTCTCCAGCAGTTCGGTTCCCTTATGTATTTGGGAAGACTCTGCTTCTGTCAAATGCAGCAGGCTCTTCCCCACGTGCCCTCTCAGCTCTGCTGCCTCCTCCCCCTGCCTCCATTCAGCGGGGAGCCTGCTGGGCAGCAGTGGCCCGGGCCTCCTCTGCACCAGCCCCTTCCCCTGGGATGTGGGGGCCCAGGGTGTTCAGGTCTTGATAGGTGTGGGCTGGTACAGCGGGGCCTGCCAGGCGTTTTTCAGAGCTGCCGGGACACTGCTTCTGGGCAGGGGAATCTGGGCCACGAAGCTCTGGGAGAGCTCAGCTGGGGGTGGCCCCAAGTGCTAAGTGCCAGTAATTCTGCCAGCGCCTTCTCCCTGCCCCGTCTGTGCCCTCCAGTACAGTTGGCAGACCCCGGACTCCAGCCTGGCTCCTCCGAGGCTGCCCCTCTCCAGGTCTCACCTCCCCTCCTGCTGTGACTCGTCCAAAACCCCGGGCCTGGCCCCCAGATGTGCCTGTGGCGGGCCTGTGAGGTCACTGTCCTGTCGAAGACGAAGGCTACCGTCCCCGCTTTTTGGCGGTGCCTGCCGAGGCCTGCGCAGTGCGCATCTGATGTCAGCCCCCGGCAAGCCAGTTTTCCAGAGAAGAACCCGGAGGCTTCGAGGTGACCCGTGGCTTCCTCGAGGTCACACGATCAGTGACGGTACCAGATGAGTCCCCGAGCTCCCTGAGCAGCCATCCACCCAGACCCCTGCTGAGACAGCGGGACCTCGTTTCCAACTCGGAAGCCCAGGAAGGCGGCTGCCCGGACTGGGAGCCCGCGGCACTGGGCCCTGTGCAACCCCTTGGGGAAGGCGGTCCCAGGCTCCGCCAGCCCCCGCCTCCCTCTCCAGGCCATGTCCTGGGGGCCCTATGGACGCCCCACTCCGCCGCGTGAGAACGAGTTTAGGGGTGCGGGCTGGAGGTCAGTGTGTCTGTCCGAAGTCAGCTGGGAGGCAGGCGCCTACTTGAGGCGTCCGTGCTGGTGTGCGGTGGCCCTTGGGTTCAGCATTCTCCTTGTTCAGTAACACGCGTGGGCAGCCAGGCCGAGGGACTGGCTCTGCAGGGACCGCCCCGCGCGCCCCCGACTCCCCGGCTGGACTCCCGCTCGCTGCGACCAGAGAGAGCCCGGCGGTCCTCCATGCCGTCCTAGACAGTCCCGGAAGTGGCCGCGGCGCCGGGAGGGGCGGGGAGGGGGCGGGGCCATGCGCACTCTCCGCAGCCCGCACGAGACTCAAGCAGCGCTAGCTCGCGGGAGGCTTCCCGGGGGAGGGAGTGCGGCGAGGCGAGTCCGGCAGGGCTGCTCCTCCGCGCCAAGTCGTAAACCCTCTGCAAGGTCTCTGTGTACCCTCTCGTTGGCCAGGGCCCGCGAGATGGGCTGAAATGGCATTTGCGCCTTTCCTAGTGTCCTCAGCTCCTTCTCCAAGCCTGCGGGCACGGGGCTGATTCTCGAACGTGCCATCTGATCCACTCAACATTTCCCGGGAAGCCCAGAGCGGCCCGGCAGGACCCAGGTGTGGACTTCTAAGGGCATTTTTCTACCTTGTGGTGGCTACCGGGTGTATCAGCGTGTAGTTGAACAGGACATAATATTCCTGAGCCCTCCTGGGGACGCCTGTGACCCTGATCTGTGCTCGGCCTCTTGATCACGGCCCTCCCCATCCTCCTAAGATTTGCATCACTCGAGCTGCTTGTCCGGGCGGCCGCCCCCCGGGGCTGGTTCGGAGCCCTGTCCCACCCCTACCAGCTCTGCCCCCGAGAGGAACCTGGACGCAGACCACCGGGAGCATCTCCAGCTCAACGGCCAATCTCCAACCCACACCACCTCCAAACCCACACCACCACGCCTCTCCCTCCTCCGACCCAGGACGTCGATTCTCAGCCTTCGCCCTCTCCCTCCTGCCCGAAGTGACCAGGGATCTTCCTAAAGACCCGATGGTATCTGGGAGCCCAGGTTTGGGATCCGCCAGCCCCGATTCCATACCCCACACTTATCCTTCCTCACGGAGCCCGTTTCTGCCTCTGACAACGGAGGTAGCGCAGCCGCGTCGGCACCGCACATGGTGGTTGCAAGGACGGCATGGATGGGATTCTCTGCACAGTGCCAGGCACACAGCAATCCCCATAAAAAGAGCTCCTGGAAGGGCTCTGTCCACAGTGTGAGTGGATGGTCTTAGCAGAGGACTACCTGAGGCCTGGGTTGGTCACAGCAAATGTGAGGGACCAGGAAAAGGGGTGCATGTGAGTTTTGGAACCCAGGACATGATCATCTGTATCTGGCACAGTATCTGTTTTTGAGCCCAGAAGGAAATAAAGGCCCTGGAGAGGCTCTGAACCCTAAAGCACTGGACCTGCAGGCAGAGGTCTTCTGAGGCAGCTTCCTGCAGCCCCAGACAAGGGGAGAGCCAAGTGCTGACCTAATCATGGCCTTGGGGGCAGGTGTGCATGCCTATGGATTAGCAAATAAAGGACCAAAATGAGCTTAAGTTTGGACCCTTTTCAGTTCACAAGGGTTTTTATTTTTACATACATATATGTAGCATGGTGTATTGGCTAAGGAAGTCGACCTTGGAATTTCAAGCCCAATTCTACAGTTAACTGTGAGGTTGGATGAGTTATTAATCTCTGAATCTGTTTCCTGATTAGTAAATGATGCGTTAGGGTTCTCCAGAGAAACAGAACCAATGGTGTGGGGTGGGGGAGGGCAAGAGAAAGAGGGTTATTATCAGGAATGCACTCACAGGGTTGGGGGGCTGGGCAGTCTGGAGACCTGCAGCTGTCAAGCAGAGGAGCTGATGGTGTGAGTTCCCGTCTGAAAGCCAGCAGGCTCGAGACGCACAAAGAACTGATGTTTCCATTGAAGTCTGAAGGCAGGAAAAGACCTAGTTCCCAGTTCAGTCAGGCAGGAGGAGATTCCCATGCGGGCCTTGAACTCACTGAATGAGGCCCACCCACATTATGAAGGGCACTCTGCGTCACTCAGTTCACAAATTCAAATGTTAATTTTATCCAAAAACACCCTCACAGACACACTCAGCACACACAGTGCCACTACTTGCTCTCAGATTGCTCTCCAGACTGGGGGAACCAACTGACAAGGCCCCCAGCTCCCCCAGCTAAGAGACTACCTTCCCCAAAACTTTTCAGCATGTTCACTTAATTTTCCAAGCTTAACAGACTTGTGATATTACTTTAATCGCAAACAAGGCTCTGCTGTCCCACGTGCTTACTTTGCCACATGGCACAGTGTGTGTCACAGACGCACTCTTCACAAGGACAGGTCCAGACCTGTGTCAGTCACTGCTTCATCCCAGCACCTAGCACAGGGTCTGACTCATGGTGAGCTGTGGACAAATGTGCACGCAATTAACAACTTGTTGCTGCCTCAGGGTTCTCTTTTCCAGATGTCTAGAGCAACTCACATTTTTTCGCTCCTTATTTCAGACTGGGAGAAAGGGCCTGAGCAGAAGGATCAGAGTTCAAAGGAGGGGACACAGCGCCACAGAGGCAATGCCTGGAGCACCACAGATTGGGGATTGGGCATGTACTCGGGTGAGGGTGGAAAGAGCATGGAAGTCAGGGTTCAGTCAGAAGACAGAGGCCTGGCCAGTTATTTCAACAGAGAGGATTTCGCATCATGAATTACTATGTACGAAGCGGCTACCGAAGGAGCTGAAAAGAGAACTCTTAAGTATCTCAGAAGCCAAAACTGCAGGGAGCAACTGCTACACTAGAATTGTGGCCACAAAGAGAAGAGTTTGGAATTATTGGGGTCAGAAAGCCTGGGAACTAAACCCGTAAGGAGAGGGCTTCGCAGGTCTCTGGTCCCTGACCTGGCCCCGAGAGTGGGGCCAGACCCCAGAGGCAGGGCGTCGCTGGCTGCGGTCTGAAGTGTCCAGCGGGGGGGGTGATGAAGCTGCTTCTGCGAAGTTGGGAACCCGCTCCCCAGTTTCAGCAGCCGCGGAGGGAAACGCTCCCCCCAGGGCGAAGCAGCAGAGTTCGGCAGACAAGTGACCAGGAAAGCAAACAGACCGGAAGCCTGAGGAAAAAACCGGAAGCAAACCGGAAGGAGTGTGCCCCCCTCCTCCCCAGCCTCGAGCGCTTTCTCTGGCGCCCCTCGTGGGAAAGCCTAGCATGGCTCCAGCTGGCCAAGCAGAAAAAGGTTTGCGGAGACCAGGCCAGCCACAGAGGTGGAGCTGAGGGGTCAAAACCTCCTCCCTGGAGCAGGAGGGCAGAGAGACCTTGTACTTTCGAGCGGATTCATAAGATAAATGCTAAAGGGCTCAGATGGCTGAGATGAGATTTTGTAGAAAAACCTGGCAGTGGTCAAGTGCAGCCAGGGCTTCAGGAGTCCAGCCTGGTTTGTAAGTCTCCAGGAGCCCACGCGTGTCCGCAGGTGCAAACTGTCCCAGAGCTCAGAGCAGCCATGCACGGGAGAATTCCTCCCAGAGAGAAACGCCGTGAACGTGACTTCCGGGGACACGCACAGCTGGTGGAAACCGTATGCACGTAGTGTGCATAGGTGAGATGTAGTGGAACACTGGAGAAGCACCTTGTGAATGTGGGAAGGGCTTCGCACACGCTCAGGCTCCGTTGGGGATCAGAACATTCTCACAGGAGAGAAGCCAATGAGCGGCAATGGACGTGGCCACACCTTTGTGGAAGCACTGGTCCTCAGGCATCAAAATGGACATGGAGAAGCCCTGCAAATGTAATGACTGTGGGAACGCCCACCTCCTGAGTTCATGCTGCCGTGAGGTAGCAGACTGTGGGTGCGGGCATGTGGAGAGGTCTCAGATAATCCCCACTGAAGAGGAACCCTGCGGATGTCATCCACGCAGCAGAATCCGATAAATTGCACCAAGGGGCCCCACCCCCACCCCCTGTGCAGTGACCACAACAAAACCTTTAAGCAAAGATCTCATGCCCCGAAATGCCAGGGCCGTCACCAGGGATGCAGCAGGGAGTGAAACACCAGTCTCTTGTCTCACACCAAACCATAGCCAAGGGATTCACCACGAGGTGAGACCGATGCGAGAGGGAAGACTCTGCAGGCGGAGACTGCCCTCGGGGTTGTGGCCTCAGAAAGGGGGCCTGCTCCCTGGAGACATGGACCCTGTCTCTTACAGCAGCTTCTGTGCATCACGGGCAGGCAGTGCCAGTTGACACCAATCAAGGGATCTCAACACTCAGCCCTCACATGTGCAGGTCCGCTGGGAAAACGCAGCCCCTCCCATCCTCAGATCCTAAGAGGGGTAAGGCCTTACCCATTAGCTGAGTCCAGGAGAACCTGGCTGGGACCAGAGGGTGAGAACCGACCCCTGCGGCTGCTACAGGCCCCATCAGGGGCCTCCCCACCCGGGGAAGGTTTCCTGGCAGTGTCTTTGGAGTCGCCGCACGTTTCTACCCAGTTTTCACAGCCCACTCCTCCCTGGGTTCTGGCTGGGTCTCTTCCTCAGAATGGCTCCGCGCCTCGCCTGCCTAGTTGATGGAGGTCTCGCTCTGATCACATCCAGTTCCTGTGGACCACTGGCCACTCACCAGGCCGCTTTGCCTTGCGTTTTCTAGGGTCTTGTTTCATGGGGTCATGGGAACCCACTCAGGGACCACCCAACTACCTGAGAAGCCTGCTGGAAAACGCGGGTTCCCAGGCCCCACCCCAAGGGATTCAGCAGGCCTCAGGGGAAGTCAGGGAATCTGGATTTAGTTCAGATACCCAAATGCATTGATCATGGGCCAGATTCGGGAATCTGTTCTCCTCCAAGCCCTCAAAGCAGGAGCTGCTGGCCAGCCCTCCTCAGACACCACCCGGACGGGCAGCTTGAGCCATGGGACGCCCCTGCTTGGGCCAGAATTGGGTCCTGCACCTCCGACCTGCAGAGCCCAGCTCGGCCTCTGGGCCCTCTGGACCTCTGGCAGACGCGCTCTGCAGGCGCCCCCCTGCCTCCATGACGCCCCCTCTCTGGCTCCACAACGCGGCCCCATGCTGGATCACAGCCTCAAGACCCCTCCGGCCCCCAGCCGCGCGAGCAACGCCAGGCACGCGCCCGCCCCCGACCCGCCACCCTTGGGTTCGCCCCGGGTCCCCCGTCGGTCCTCCGAGCTGCCTAAAGCGCCCGGAAATGCCCTCGGCACGGGGCGGGGCTTGCGGGGGCGGGGCCGCGCTTCCGACTCGGGCTGCCCTCGCTGGCTGGGCCTAGGCAGTGCCTCAAGGGCGGGAGCCCCCGGTCAAACCTTTAAAGATCACAGTGTTGAACAGGTTTCTTTTTCCCCAGTAGCATTTATTCATACTCTTTAAAAAATTTTGGGAAGTGCAAGAAAAATAGAAGAGACAGAAATTTTCTCCTCAGCACTACGGACTGGGGATCCCAAATCCAAACACCTTAAATTCAAGCCTTTTGAGCGGCCGACATGCCGCGCACAGGAAATAGTCATTGGAACACCTCAGACTTGGGATGTGGGAATTTGGGAGGCTCACCTGCTAACTCTGGTACAAATATTCCCAAATCCAAAACGAAGCCAAAGCCCCGCCGCTTTTTTTTTTTTTTTTTTTTTTT
>NC_045440.1:146612064-146612458 GCF_002776525.5 Piliocolobus tephrosceles
GAGTCTCGCTCTGTCGCCCAGGCTGGAGTGCAGTGGCCGGATCTCAGCTCACTGCAAGCTCCGCCTCCAGGGTTTACGCCATTCTCCTGCCTCAGCCTCCCCTGTAGCTGGGACTACAGGCGCCCGCCACCTCGCCCGGCTAGGTTTTTTTTTTTTTTTTTGTATTTTTTAGTAGAGACGGGGTTTCACCGTGTTAGCCAGGATGGCCTCGATCTCCTTGTTTGGAGAACGGAGGCAGGATGGTGCACTTCCGGGTTCTTCTTCACCACCAACTCTTCCCGTGTGTGCGAGAATGCAGCTGACGCCTGGGAAGGTGCAGATTAATCAGGCATGCACCAGGTGATGTCAATCCGAAGAGACCAAGATTTACCTGGTGGCACCTGCGGAGCACCCC
>NC_045440.1:146622458-146622851 GCF_002776525.5 Piliocolobus tephrosceles
GCTCACTGCAAGCTCCGCCTCCAGGGTTTAGGCCATTCTCCTGCCTCAGCCTCCCCTGTAGCTGGGACTACAGGCGCCCGCCACCTCGCCCGGCTAGGTTTTTTTTTTTTTTTTTTTGTATTTTTTAGTAGAGACGGGGTTTCACCGTGTTAGCCAGGATGGCCTCGATCTCCTTGTTTGGAGAACGGAGGCAGGATGGTGCACTTCCGGGTTCTTCTTCACCACCAACTCTTCCCGTGTGTGCGAGAATGCAGCTGACGCCTGGGAAGGTGCAGATTAATCAGGCATGCACCAGGTGATGTCAATCCGAAGAGACCAAGATTTACCTGGTGGCACCTGCGGAGCACCCCCCCTCCCCCGACATGCCCGTGCCCCGCCTATTGCCCTTCCACT
>NC_045440.1:146622861-146623310 GCF_002776525.5 Piliocolobus tephrosceles
GGTGCACTTCTGGGTTCTTCTTCACCACCAACTCTTCCCGTGTGTGCGAGAATGCAGCTGACGCCCGGGAAGGTGCAGATTAATCAGGCATGCACCAGGTGATGTCAATCCGAAGAGACCAAGATTTACCTGGTGGCACCTGCGGAGCGCCCCCCCTCCCCCGACATGCCCGTGCCCCGCCTATTGCCCTTCCACTCCTAGAAAAGTCGCTCCCAGCAGATGCGCCGGGGGCGGGCTTTCTCAGCCCCCACTCTTGTCCAGACTGTATTAGAAACTCCACCCCCGCCCAGCTCCGGTCCCTGAAGCTAGATGACCAAAGAATAAATTTGCAGTTTTGCTTTTAGCCTTGCCTACTCACTGGTTCTTTTGTGCCCACTCTGGTGGTCTTAGAAAAACAAATCACTCCTGACCTAGTGATCCGCCCGTCTCAGCCTCCCAAAGTGCTGGGA
>NC_045440.1:146623410-146643158 GCF_002776525.5 Piliocolobus tephrosceles
TTTTTTTTTGAGACGGAGTCTCGCTCTGTCGCCCGGGCTGGAGTGCAGTGGCCAGATCTCAGCTCACCGCAAGCTCCGCCTCCCGGGTTCATGCCATTCTCCTGCCTCAGCCTCCCGAGTAGCTGGGACTACAGGCGCCCGCCACCACGCCTGGCTAGTTTTTTGTATTTTTTAGTAGAGACGGGGTTTCACCGTGTTAGCCAGGATGGTCTCGATCTCCTGACCTCGTGATCCTCCCGCCTCGGCCTCCCAAAGTGCTGGGATTACAGGCGTGAGCCACCGCGCCCGGCCGCCAAAACACTTCCGGTCTCAGGCATTTTGGATAAGGGATACTCAGGCTGTACAAGGAATGTCTGTGCACGTTTTTAGCAGCTGTTGCTGTTACACTAAATAGACTCTAAAATAACTTGAGTCTATTTGGTTAACTTGTCCCTAAAATAACCTTCACGCGTCCTGAGGTCTGAGATCTGCTGGGAGCATTGCTGGAAGCCCTATTTCCCCACAGCCAGAGGGGCGCCAGCATCCCTCATTTACAGGAGGAAATCGAGACTTGGTGAGGACGTCCCACAGCCCGGATTTGAACCCAGGCTTGGATTCCGAGGCCCACGTGCTTGCTCCACAGTGACTTCTGCCGGCCACCTTCCCTGCCCTCAAAGATTGCTGTAACCAGAAGTGGATGAGCATTTTGGGGGAGGAATGCTCCCCGCACAAGCCGAGGTGTTTGCAGGGTATCCCAGACTCCACTTTGGTGTTCCTGGAGTGCCCATGCCAGCGACCTTTTGGTGGGTCTCTTACCCCAGTTGGAACTGTCGCCAAGTGTGTCCCCATCGTGGGGAGAGTAAGAGAGAAAGTGGATTAGCGGCGTCAGGCCTTGCGGAGGTGCACTCGCACCGCCCTGCGCTACGGTCTCAGAAGCAGGAGGTCGCTTTCCGGGAGCCGGCTGCTGTGGCACCTGCAGCAGTTGCAGCAGTTGGATAGCTCCAGCCGCCCTGTCACACCCTCACTCCTCATCCACTCCAAAATTCAACGCAGCATGCCAGGCCCCAGGTATGTTGAGGCGGAAAGCTACGGTCCCCGCCTGGAGGAGCCATGCAGTTCCCCGCAGCGTGGGTGGAGGAGGGGGGACAGGTGTCCAGACGTGTGTGTACATGGGCCGGCAACTCCCAGTCCTTGAGTCTCAGGTGGGCAAAATCATGCCGCCACTGTGGCACTCGTGTGCCTGACTCCAGGCAGGGCCTTTCTGTCCTGCCGCCCTGCACTCTGTGTGTGGCTCTTCTGTGAGGCTGTTGCCCCTCAAGCAGCCCTTGCGATGGGAAGCCCCCTCGTTCACACGGCAGAGTGTTCAGCCCAGCGCCTGCTGCAGAGCCTGGGTGAACAGCGTCCGGGTGAGGAGAGTAACAGGCAGGATGCAGGTGGGGGCAGGTGGCTTCCCCGGACCTCGGTCCATGTGCCCATCCAGCAGGACCCTGAGCCCAGCTCCCATCTGGGGAGAGGGCTCCGCGGCGGCAGGCAGGAGGGGCTGCATAATGAGCTCCTGAAAGCTCTGGAATGCCGTCTGTAGCCATTACACTTGACGGAGGGCGTGGTGAATAGCAAGGGCTTGGGGCATGTGGTTGGGTTTTGGGTTTTTCCTTGCAGGGCTGTGCTGAACCTGCAGCATTGGGAAGCCCTTGGCCTCTGCCCTTTCTCTGAAACGTGCTTCTTCTGCCTGGATGCCTTGGTCATTCTTTCCTCATCCATAACCTTGAATAGCTTCACCAAGATCCATGCTGGTGTCAATATTTTATATTAATTTTTCCTGGGATATGGTGCTCTTGATTTTTTTTGAATTAGGGTATAATTTACATAGCTAAAATGCCCAAATCTTAAGCACACGGCTTGACTGTTTATATGTTTACACTGTTGCTAATCCACCCAGGTCACAGCATAGAACTTTCCAGAGCTTCTCTTACACTTCCTTTCCCCTCCCCAAGCTGATGGGTATTCTAGCTTCTGGAGGGCCCCGTGTGCCATCGGGCCTCTCAGGAGTGGATTCATCCGCCCGCCTTCCTGACACTCCTTTTGCTCCCCGCGATGTGCTAGAGGTCACCCCGTGTGGTTCCAAACGTCTGTCAGCCCCTTCCGGGCGGGTGTGTGGTTTCCCATGCTGAGTGTTTGCTTTGACCCCATTTTTATGGTTGGGGTTGTGTACTTCTCATGCCTTTTCCCATCCCAAACCTGTGGTGTCTTTTCTGAGTTAGAACATCCTTGTGGCTACAACAGCCCCAGAGGAGGAAGCCCAGCATTCGTGTGGCAAGGTTGGGTTTCCTAAGAGCCAAGCGGCCTCCCCGCCTCAGCGCCCTTCCCAAACTCCTGCTCACACTTCAGGACCCACTGGCAGTGCTGTTGGAGTCACTGCTCCCTGGTCTCTGCTTCTAATGAGGCCTGCATGTGCTGCTTTCCAGCCCCTGGCAGGCAGTGCCCGCTGTGCCTCTGTTTCTCCCTTCTCTTTCATGAACTCACAGGGCAGCCCCTGTGGCGCTCTGTCCATCTTCGGGGGTGTCCCTGGTGCCCAGCACAGCAGGAGTGAATGTCCTGGCCGGTTCTGCCTGACTGCAGAGCGCGGAGGTGCCAGTCAGTGCTGGTCAGGCCGGCCGCTGGGTCTTGTGCCCACCGCTTCCTGCCGCCCTTGCATTTTCTCCTCTTAGGGCCACTGGTGTGTCTCACCTGGAACCTTCTCACCAACAGCCCGTCTGTTACTTCACAGATCCTGCCACACAGGAGCCATGCACAGCTTGGCTGAGGTCTCTGCCAGGGTCTCCTGGGGCTGCCATTCAGCTGCCCTGGGCTCCAGTCTCCTGTGGAGCTTGAGGTCCTTCCCTGACCGTTCGGGCTGTGGAAGGATTTCCATCCTGCGGCTGTGGGGGTCAGGCCCTCAGCCTCCAGGGGTAACTCAGAGGCCTGTGCCTCTCCTGCTCCTTCTGCCACGAGACTGGGAGTCCTTCCTTTCTGTGTCACCTATGTCCTGGCTCCGTGTCCACTTGCTTCAGTTGACCCACGGCCTCTTCTCTGAACAATGGTCCTCTTTCTCTGAGCTCTTTTTGTTTGGTTTGGTTTGGTTTGGTTGGTTTGTTTTGAGACAGGGTCTCACTCTGTCACCTAAGCTGGAGTGCAATGGCGTGATCTCGGCACACCGCAATCTCCACCTCCCGGGGTCAAGCGATTCTCCTGCCTCAGCCTCCCAAGTACCTGGGATTACAGGTGGACACCACCACACCCAGCTAATTTTTGTATTTTTAGTAGAGATGGGATTTCACCATGTTGGCCAGGCTGGTCTCAAACCCCTGACCTCAGGTGATCCACCTGCCTCGGCCTCCCAAAGTGCTGGGATTACAGGCGTGAGCCACTGTGCCTGGCCAAGCTCTCTTTGTTTTTAAGGGGTGCCTTGGTAATTTCTTCATCATACTTTTTTTTTCAGGGTAGCAGGTAAGGGACTCAGTGGATAGGCTCATGGAGACAGTCCTCGAAGGTCTGGTATTCTAAGACTCGGCTACTTTATTTTATTTATTTATTTTTTGAGACGGAGTCTCGCTCTGGAGTGCAGTGGCAAAATCTTACTGCATCCTCCACCTCCTGGGTTCAAGCGATTCTCCTGCCCCAGCCTCCCGAGTAGCTGGGACTAACGCAATCACCACCACGCCTAGCCAATTTTTTTTTTTTTTTTTTTTTTTTTGGCGGAGACTGGGTTTCACTATGTTTGCCAGGCTGGTCTCGAACTCCTGACCTGGAGTGATCCTCTTGCCTCGACCTCCCGGAGTTCTGTGATTACAGGCGTGAGCTCCCTCGCCGGCCTAGACTCGGCTACTTTTGAATCAAGAAATCCAGAAGTTTCTAGACTGTGAACTTGCTCTTTACCATGGACATTCACCACCTGCAACTTCCCAGGGGTTCTCTGTCTCGCCCCACACTGTGAGGACCCCCTTACCAAACAGAATTCCAGGGCGCGGGCTCTTCGCGGGATCTGAGCTATTCGCCGCCGGCGTCCTGAGTTGCTTGGGTTCACTCCCCCACCGCTGTGTCCCTGCCTGAGTCCTGCCTTGTGTTTTCGATTCTGTTTGTCAGGGGCCCTAGCGTGGGGCTTCTCTGTGGGAGAGCAGGAGGGAAGCAGTGAGGGGCGATTCTGGAGGAGGCAGAGTCCCGGGTGTCCGTGGGAACCTCCAAGGCCGGGCCACGGGACGGCTACCCTGGGCTGTGACACAGTCCAGGATCTTCGCTAAGGCACCTGCTGGAGGCTCCGCCTGGGTCCCAGGACCCTGACTGCGCCGGGCGGCTGCCAGCGAGGAGGCGGGGCCGAGGCGGGGCGGGAAAGGGGTGGGATCTGTTTGTTGGTGGGCGGGGCTTCTGGGTGGGCGGGGCTGCCGGCTCTGAGGTCTGAGCCCGGCTCCCGGTGGAGGAAGCTGACGACTCCTAGAGGTTCAGTGCGCCAGCCCGAAGTTGGGCCTGGAAAGGGGGCACCGCCTTCCCGGTTCTGGTGGATGGGGAGTGAGGGGAAGGACAAAAGCGGCACAGGGAACAGCATGACACGGGCCCGGGGCAGGGCGCATTTGGAAAGGGGCGAGGAGAGGACAGTGGCCTCTGGCACGGCGGCAGTGGGCCTGGAGAGGCAGTCGGGCCCCGTCGCGAAGAGCCTCCGGCCGGCGTAAGGAGCCGGGATTGTCTAGGAGGCAGTGGAGGCTCCGGAGAGCCAAGCGCCTCCCGCCCAGGCTCACGTGCTTGGAGTACCGGAGACTGCAGAGCAAGAGAGGGTCTTCAGAAGACCCACGACGTTCCACCGGGATGCGGAGAGGAACGGTTATTTGTACTTCTACATCATCTCTTTTGGGTGTGTGTGTGTGTGTGTTGTTGTCGTTGTTTTGCGACAGAATCTCTGTCACCCAGGCTGGAGTGCAGTGCTGATCTCGGCTCACTGCAGCCTCTGCCTCCTGGGCTCAAGTGATCCCCCGCCTCAGCCTCCCGAGTACCTGGGACCACAGGCGCCTGCCACCACGCCCGGCTAATTAAAAAAAATTTTTTTTTAGTCGACACAGAGGTCTGTGTTGCTCAGGCTGGTCTGAAACTCCTGGACTCAAACCATCCTGCGGCCTCGGCCTCCCAAAGTGCTGGGATTACATTCATGAGCCACTGCGCCCACCCGGTCTAAGTGTTTTGTTTATTTATTTGTTTTTATTTATTTAATTTTTTGAGACAAGAGTCTTGTTCTGTCGCCCAGGCTGGAGTGCAGTGGCGCAATCTCAGCTCATTGCAAGCTCCGCCTCCCGGGTTCACGCCATTCTCCTGCCTCAGCCTCCCGAGCAGCTGAGACTACAGGCACCCGCCATCACGCCCGGCTAAATTTTTTTGTATTTTTAGTACAGACGGTGTTTCACCGTGTTAGCCAGGATGGTCTCGATCTCCTGACCTCGTGATCCGCCCGTCTCGGCCTCCCAGAGTGCTGGGATTACAGGCTTGAGCCACCGCGCCGGGTCAAGTGTTTTACCTTTTATGTCTTACAACAGCTTCTAATTTGTTACAAATAAACGTTCAGCATGTGGTGGGAGTGTTCAGGTGTTTACTGGTGCAGTGCGCAAGGAACGCCGTTCCAGGCGCGAGATGTGGAGGCCCGGAGGCAGAAGCCCCGTGGCGGCAGCGCGCGCAGGGGACCTGGGCTCCCAGGGCTGTGGCCCCCCCGCCCCAGGTCCAGTGCCAGGGGCGCGTCTGGCCCTTTGTTGCTGTCTTTTTTTTTTTTTTTTTTTTTTTTTGAGACGGAGTCTTGCTCTGTCGCCCAGGCTGGAGTGCAGTGGCCGGATCTCAGGTCACTGCAAGCTCCGCCTCCCGGGTTTACACCATTCTCCTGCCTCAGCCTCCCGAGTAGCTGGGACTACAGGCGCCCGCCACCTAGCCCGGCTAATTTTTTTTATTTTTTAGTAGAGACGGCGTTTCACCGGGTTAGCCAGGATGGTCTCGATCTCCTGACCTCGTGATCCGCCCGTCTCGGCCTCCCAAAGTGCTGGGATTACAGGCTTGAGCCACCGCGCCCGGCTGTTGCTGTCTTATTAGGGTTCTTTCATGAGGGTCGCTTCTTAATTCTTTCTTTTCTCCCCAGAGAGGATCTACTTGTTGTAAGAAGGAAGAGCCCATACTGCAGCTGTACACTTTGCACACATGATGAAAAGCGTCACTTTTGCAGCATTCCAGCTGGAGATGCGTGACCTTCAGTCTGCGGCGGGCGGCAGGGCGAGAGACTTGGACAGGAGGTGCATCTTGCCCAGGGAAGGCTGAACGAATGAGAGCTCGGTCCCTGGTAAGAAAGAGCCCAGAGCATGCGAGAGGCGGGCAGCAAAGGCTTCTCTGCAGCGGAGACGCGAGGGCGGCGACCTGCAGGGAGGCGGGGGCAGCGCCTGGGGCGCTCCAAACTCTCGACCCCAAGGAGGCCCACGCTCGGGATCAGCGTGCTGCCACAGCCCCGGGGGCCTGGAGGGGCCCGTGCGCCGAGCGGAGGACCCGGGACAAGCGCGGGGCGCTGCGGGGAACGGAAGGGAACGCGCGTGGTCTCCCCACCGCGGGCCTTCCACGCCTCCTGACACGTATTGCGGGCGCCCGGGTCCGGTCCTCAGTTGGCTCGAGCCGAATCCCGGCGCGCCAACGGCTCTACCTTGCCCGCCACGAGGCGGGGCTTCCTGCCGGCAGGAAGGACTCGGCTGGCGCCTGCGGGCAACCGTAGAGCTGAAGGCGCCGCGGCCGGGCGGTCCAGCTCTCCGGGGCCGCCGAGCGCACTGTCCTGCCGCGGCCCAGAGCGTCACCGGAAGTGCCTGGGGGGCGGGCCAGAGTGGGGACTGCGGCGCTTCCGGCGCGCGGCGGGGCGGGGACCGTTGCGGGTGCAGTTCAGCTGCCCTGGATGCCGCGGCCCCGGATATTCTTGCTCTGGCGTCGATTCAGAAGGGTCAGGGAGCGGCCGAGGGGACGGGGCTGGCACCGCCGTCCTGGCCGGCGCGTCCCGCACTCCCCTTGCAGCGCAGGCCCCAGCCGCTCTCGGGCGCGGCGTGGAGGAGGCGGCCCTGCAGGTGCATTCCCGGGATCCCGACGCGGGCGGGGCTTCCGGGGGGCTGAGTCCCCCCCCCCCCGCGCGTCTTCAGGCCTTTGTAAGTTGTCAAATTTCCCACCGGCCCAGCTCATCAAGCCTCTTCCCAGCTGTGAACAGGAGAGCCTGTTACCTAATTCTTGCCGGTAAGGTACTTTCAAAACTCTGCTTCCAGACTAAAAAATTGCACTTTAAATACCTTTTTGCAAAATAGGCGGGGTCTCGCTATGTTTCCCAGGCTGGCCGCCTATTCCTGGGCTCAAGCGATCCTCCCGCTCAGCCTCTCTGGCAGGCGGGATTACAGGCGGCTTGAATTAAATTTACTAATTAATTACTTTTTATATACTTATTTTTTTAAGACAGGGTCTCATTCTAACGCCCAGCTGGAGTGCAGTGGCGAAATCTCAGTTCACCCCAGCCTAGACCTGGGCTCAGGCAATCCTCCCACCTCAGCCTCCCTAGTAGCTGGGACTACAGACGCCTACCATCACACCTGGCTAATTTTTCGATTTTTTGTAGAGACGGGGTCTCACTATGTTGCCCAGGCTGGTCAGGAACTCTTGTACTCAGTCCTCCATCCCGAGCCTCTTGAAGTGTTAGGATTGCAAGTGTGAGCCACAGCACCAGCCAAATTACATTTCTTAGTTGCACTTGAGGTGAGACTCCCCCCAAAAATGTATTGCTTACTGGTTTTTCTTCTTGGTGAATTACATATTCATGATCTTTGCCAATTTGCCTTCCTTTCTTATTAATATATAGAGATCTTTATCAGCTAGGGATGAATCTTTGCACATATTTCCCCCTTTTTTGTTTTTGTTTTTTTACATTAAATTTTTTTATGTAGTTAAATTTGTCAGACATCTGATGTCAGGCTTAGAAAAATCATTCCTCAGTCCAAAACTTTACCATTCAAATAATTTGTTCTTTTTTTCTGGTTTAACATTTTTATATTCAAATCCTTGTAACTATCAAGAAAATTTTAAAATCCATGGAAATTTCTTTAGCTACGTGAAGACTGCTGGAGGGCGTGAGCTTGCTGAGCATGGAGCTAGGAAGCTGTGGCCACGCCCACCTGTGCTCTGTGTCCGCCCCGGGTCGGGGGGAACCAGCAGAGCCTGGACCAGAGTTCCCGGGCATCCCGCAGAACACCGCTTCTGGGAGTGACTGTTGAGCCAGGACCTTGATTGCCAGTGACAGGGTTGGGCCCAGCTGGGTGTTGCAGCTCCTGCAGGGCCTATTCTGACCATCTCCCCTGAAGGCATTCTGACCTCACTGCCCCAGCCCCTGTACCTAGCCCTGGCTGCGATTTATTTTCCTTTTCTTTTACCTCAGCAGAAATTGTTCTGACTGCTGGTGTTCTGCAAGGTGGAGCCAGGAGGAGAGCCCCCAGGGGCCAAGGAGAGCAGTACCCTGATGGAGGCCCTTGCAGGTGAGGGGACACGTCCACAGTTGGGCCCAGAGTTCCAGGGCAGGAATTGAACAGGAATATAGGAAAAACACCATGTCCGAGTCACTGGCACAGAGCGTATACTGTGTCCTCGGGCGCAGGGTGAGGGAGGGAGGTAAACGCAGGCCCGTCAGATCTCCTGGGCATGTTTGGTGACTGTCTTTGCCAGTGAACTGAGAGCTTTTGGTTAGAAAGCCTGGCAGCCCCAGGCTCTGCCTCGGGGAAGGCCTCGCTCAGTGCTGCTCAGCCTTGGCACTGTGGCTGTTTTGGAATGGATGAGTCTTTGTTGAGGGGCCATCCTGTGCATTGTGGGAGGTTCGGCAGCACCCTCGCCTCTGCCCACTTGCTGTCAGTAGCGCCCCCTCCCAGTTGTGACAACCAGAAACATCTCCACACATTGTCAAATGTGCCCTCGGGACAGAATCGCCCACATGAGAACACTGTTTTATGTTTTGGGGCCACCCTGACAGTGTGTCCCAGCGACAGGCGGGAGGTGGGGTGGGTAGTGCAGGCCCTGCTATGGGGTCTGGGATTGCCTCCCTTGGAAAGGCATCCTCAGGGCCTGCAAGCTGGATCCAGTAGAGCTCCACCGTGTATGTGGCCCCTTCTCATTGTAGTTTTGGTTCTTTTTCCTCATGAGCAATACCTTTGAGTCAGTTCTTGAACTTCCAAGTCTGCAAACCACACAAGACCAGGGCTGGCCTCTGCTGAGGGCTTCTGTTCTGCGCACCACCCTGAGCCTCTCCCACCCCCTGGCTGCTCAGTGTCATGGGTCTGCAAGGGCAGAGAGAGGTGGGGACTGTTGACAGCAGCCTGCTCTCATCTGCCCTGGAACGTCCCTGCCCCACCCCCACCTCCACAGGCGTTTCCGTCACATCTGCACCCTCCACATTCTTGAAAGGTGCAGCCGGGACTCAGCCGCTTCTCTTCCGCTGCCACAGCAGACTGCCTGCAGGCAGAGAAGTCCCGCTCAGTTGCTGTGCTGGCCTCGGGGGCCCCTGTCCTCCCACTGCCGCTCCTGGCTGAGCCCTCCTGCCTCCTATGCAGGGCGAGGTCAGTAGCCAGCTTTCTCACATCCCAGGGTTTCGTCCCTACCCTTAAGCCTTTTTTCTAAATGGCCACATGGTCTGTCCGTGTGAGCCGGAGGAACCAAATCTAACCAGTGGCTTCACTGCCAGACAAGGACCACTGATAACGCAGCCTGGTCAGGGCTGCTCAGCCCAGCCAGCGCCACTGCCCAGCCACATGGGTTGCTCCTTCCAGCTTGTAGTCCGGATTTCTGTTTTTTTTTTTTTTTTTTTTTTTTTAGACAAAGTCTTGCTCTGTCACCAGGCTGGAATGCAGTGACACAAGCTCACTGCAGCCTCCACCTCCTGAGTTCAAGCGATTCTTCTGCCTCAGCCTCTCAAGTGGCTGGGACTACAGGTGTGCGCCACCACGCCCGGATAATTTTTGTATTTTTAGTAGAGACGGGGTTTCACCATGTTAGCCAGGATGGTCTTCATCTCTTGACATCGTGATCTGCCCGCCTTGGCCTCCCAAAGTGCTGGGATTACAGGCGTGAGCCACCATGACCGGCCTCTTGGTCCGGATTTCTGAGTGAGGACACTCCTGTTTGCACTTAACAGAAGCCCTCAGAGTTCGGTGTTTGGGGGGAGTTGTTAAGGAGGCCACGTTGTCTCAGGGAGTCCAAGGTAAAAGGAATGAGCTGGGGCCACGGCTGGGTGTGGTGGCTCACACCTGTAATCCTGGCACTTTAGGAGACCGAGGTGGGAGGAAGGTTGAACCCAGGAGTTCAAGAGCAGCCTGGGCAACACATTGACACAGTCTCCACAAAAAATTTTAAAAATAGCCTGGTGTGGTGGTGCTCACCTGGAGTTCCACCTACTTGGGAGGCAGAGGGAAGATCACTTGAGCCCTGAGGCTGCAGTGAGCCATGATGGCACCACTGCTCTCCAGCCTGGGTGATAGAGCAAGACCCTGGCTCACAAAAAAGGAAGGAAGGACAGACAGAAGGCAGAGCTGGGCCGTGGGCTCTGTTGGGTGCCACCATCCCCACGCCTCCTGCTGCATCTGCCTCGCTCCTGTCCTGGCTTGCTGCCAGCAGTCTCTAGCTTCTTTTGCTTTCCCAGCTGTCCCGCAGAGTAAGGCAGTGCCCAGAGCCTGCATTTCTGTCCCCAGGACTGGGTGGGCTGAGATTGGAGGTTTAGCCCCGTTTAGCCTCGTTTCAGTATGTGTGTGTAGTTAGTTAGTTAGTTAGTTAGTTATTTTGAGATGGAGTCTCACTCTGTCACCCAGGCTGGAGTGCAGTGGCACGATCTCAGCTCACTGCAAGCTCCGCCTCCCGGGATCATGCCATTCTCCTGCCTCAGCCTCCTAAGTGAGTAGCTGGGACTACAGGCGCCGCCACCACGCCCGGCTAATTTTTTATGTGTTTAGTAGAGATGGGGTTTCACCGTGTTAGCCAGGATGGTCTCGATCTCCTGACCTCGTGATTCGCCTGCCTCGGCCTCCCAAAGTGCTGGGATTACAGGCATGAGCCACCACGCCCAGCCTTCTGTTTGTATATTTTTAAAATTCTATTTTTTTTTAAGAGACAGGATCTCACTGTGTTGGCCAGGCTGGTCTCGAGTTCCAAGTCTCAAGTGGTCCTCCTGCCTCAGCCTCCCAAAATGTGGGGATTACAGGTGTGAGTCACCACGCCCAGCCCCACAGCCCCGTTTCTAGAGTGGCAGTGCAGGACTCTCATCCACCTCATAACCACAGGGGTTAAGAAGGTGGGGAGGAGAAAAAACTAGGCGGGCAAAATCAAAGGTGTCTTTGGCACACTGATGTCACCATCACCGTCATTGTCCTGTCGTCACCACGATTGCCAGAGCCAGCCTTGACTCACATTCTCTTGCATCTAAAATCGTTCCTGTCTGGCCTCTTTTTCAGTTGTGAAGGCTGCTTTCCTGTCGCAGGCCCCAAGTGGCAGCGGATCAGCCGAGGTGCAGGCAGCTCAGAGTAGGGAGCCTGCACCAGAGCCAGGCGCTCCCGAGGGAGAGGGCCACGGCGCGGGGCCTCCCCAGGCGCTGGGGTCTCTTGGCCTTTGTGAAAACGAGGAAGCCAGAGAGAGGCCCAGAGGTTCCCCTCGAGGTCCGGTCATTTCTGAGAAAACTGGAGGACAGAGTGGCCGCGAGTCAGACGTCCCTCCGAACTTAGGCCCGGGAGCAGAGGGCAGGGGCGGCTGGAAGGGGCGGCCTTTCCCGTGCAGCGCCTGTGGCCGCAGCTTCAAATGCTCCTCGGACGCGGCGAAGCACCGGAGCATCCACTCCGGGGAGAAGCCGTACGAGTGCAGCGACTGCGGGAAGGCCTTCATCCACAGCTCGCACGTGGTCCGACACCAGCGGGCGCACAGCGGGGAGCGGCCCTACGCGTGCGCCGAGTGCGGCAAGGCCTTCAGCCAGAGCTTCAACCTCCTGCGGCACCAGCGCGTGCACACGGGCGAGAAGCCCTACGCGTGCGCCGACTGTGGCAAGGCTTTCGGCCAGAGGGCGGACGCCGCCAAGCACCGCCGCACCCACACCGGGGAGAGGCTGTACGCGTGCGGCGAGTGCGGGAAGCGCTTCCTGCACAGCTCGAACGTGGTCCGGCACCGGCGGACCCACCACGGGGAGAACCCGTACGAGTGCCGGGAGTGCGGCCAGGCCTTCAGCCAGAGCTCCAACCTCCTCCAGCACCAGCGCGTGCACACGGGGGAGCGGCCCTTCGCCTGCCAGGACTGCGGCCGCGCCTTCAGCCGCAGCTCCTTCCTCCGCGAGCACCGCCGCATCCACACCGGGGAGAAGCCCCACGAGTGCGGCCACTGCGGGCGCGCGTTCCGGGCGCTGTCGGGCTTCTTCCGGCACCAGCGGCTCCACACGGGCGAGAAGCCGTTCCGCTGCACCGAGTGTGGCCGCGCCTTTCGCCTGAGCTTCCACCTCATCCAGCACCAGCGGGTGCACGGCGCCGAGTGAGCCGGGGCTGCTGCTGAAGAGATGCCAGCGGCCTGGTGGGCGTAAGGCCGAGGCCGGGTGAGTCTTGTCCGCACCATGCGCGGTGAGGAAGTAACAACCGGCTGCTCGCCTGGTTCTCGGGCTGCAAAAGCCTCGCCCAGCCCAGCCTGCATCTGCCTTGGCTTGGGAGCAGTCAGGAGAGAGAGGGCTCGGCAAAGGTGAGCGCTGCCCATGGGAGGCGATTCCCAGAGGCGGGGAGGTCTCAGGGGTCTGTCCCGGGCCGGCCGGCCGCCCGCTGCTGAGACGCCTCCCCTCCCACTATCAGCGGCAGCGAAGGTCTCATCTCCTGCTAGGGTGTAGTGGCCGGTGATTGGGTCATTCCAACGCAGCCAGGCCTCCATCAAAACCCTGCATGAGACGAGGGGCAGAGGGTCTCGAGCTTCAGGTTGGCGAAGGCGGGGTGGGGGGGGCAGTTAGGAAGGGGGCCTCGCGCCCTCCCCCCGTACCTGGCAGGCAAGCAGTTCATCCATGCCTTTCAACGCCTTTTCACAGCTGGTTGCTATGGTCCCGAGTTCTGTGTGCTTAGAAAATTATGGAACTTGTCCCGGCGCGGTGGCTTCTGCTTGTAATCCCAGCACTTCGGGAGGCCGAGGCGGGCGGATCACGCAGTCAAGAGATCGAGACCATCCTGACCAACATGGTGAAACCCTGTCTCTACTAAAAATACAAAAATTAGCTGGGCGAGGTGGCGCGCGCCTGTAATCCCAGCTACTCGGGAGCCTGGGGCAGAAGAATCGCTTGAAGCCGGGAGGCGGAGGTTGCAGTGAGCCGAGATTTCGCCACTGCACTCCAGCCTCGCGACAGAGGGAGACTCCATCTCAAAAAACAAACAAAACATTATGGAACCTGAGAAAGGGGGTCGTGGGGACCCCAGGGCCCACTGTCTGCACTTGGCATCTGAAGTGGGGGTGGTCTTGTGGGACTGACCCCTTATTCTGTGGGTTCTGCACTAACTCCGGGCAGTTGGTGTCAGAATCGAGTTAAATCGAAGGACATCTCCTTGGTGTCTGAGAGTTGGAGAGCTGGTTGGTATGGAGGGAAGGCTCACAGCCACGTGATTTCAGAAGCTTCTGTCGGTAGAGAAATCGTTTTGTCTTTGAGACTGTTATGAGTATGTACAAATGTTATTTCCTGTAAAATATTTTCATTCTTTAAAATGTTATTTCCGAGATAGAAAAGTAGAAGTGTCTCTTTGGGGAACGTTTTTGGGTGCGTCAAGTAAAGCACTGTCATCATGAATTAAGCCAGGTGGGCTTTGAGTTTCTTGGGATGACTGAGGGAAATGTGAGCCGCCCACTGGCCGTGAGCCCTGGGGCGTGGTTGCAGGATTCACCCATCCTGGTCTGGCTGTGGCTTGGGACCACCTCCTCCAGTTCTCTGCCCCAGGTAAGGACTGATTAGGAATAATTCTGGGTCCTGTGCTGGCTGCCACTTCCAAGACAGTCGCTTTGAGGGCTCTTGTTGGCACAGGGCATGAGCTTGGGGTTGTGCAGCCTGTAGGGGCAGGGGTGCTCTCAGAATGGATGTGGTGGCCCCACAGTTCATTAAGCTCCTGACTCCTGGGCCAGGGGTGAGGTGGGAAGATGAGCCTGTGTCTCCCGTGCGGAGCCAAGACCCTCAGGCCAGCTGAAGGCGACCTTCCAGGTACCAGCAGAGGTCAAAGCACCTGCTCTCCAAAGGAAGTTCACCCAGCTTAGCCTCATCCCTGCTTGTAAGTCAGGCATTCAGCTTGCATTCAGAGATCCCCAAGCACACAAGGAGAGTCAGCTGACTGAGGGCCAACAGAAACAGCAGGCAGCTGCTCTCAGCCACAAAGAAATGCAGATCCTGAAACTGTCATCATACAGGTGAGAGGATAGTTATGTGTGCGGCGCGGTGACAGTGATGAGAAAGCTGTAGGATACATACTGTCACCTGTGAATAGGCAGGACTTAAAGAACTTTTGGAAATGAAAAATAGGCTAGACCCAGTGGCGCATGCCTATAATCCCAACACTTTGGGAGGCCTAAGAGGGAGGATCACTTGAGCCCAGGAGTTCAAGACCAGCCTAGGCAACATAGTGCTGGGCACAGTGGCTCACGCCTGTAAGCCCAGCACTTTGGCAGGCTGAGGCAGTGGATCACCTGAGGTCAGGAGTTTGAGACTATCCTGGCCAACACGGCAAAACCCCATTTCTACTAAAAATACAAAATTAGCTGGGCCTGGTGGCCCATACCTGTAATCCCAGCTACTCAGGAGGCTGAGGCAGAAGAATCCCTTGAACCTGGGAGGCAGAGGCTGCAGTGAGCCGAGATCACGCCATTGCACTCCAGCCTGGGCAAAAAGAGCAAAACTCCATCTTAAAAAAAAAAAGGAAAATGATCTGAGTGATGGTCTTAGATATAAGATGGAATGGCAAGCAAAATTATGAATATATACGCATGTATAAAAGAATGTCAACTAAAATTCTGGACGACAATAGCTGTAAATTAGAAGGGATAGAAATGTTCTAAGACCCTCCTATTGTTGGGAAGCGGGTGTAAGATAGTGTTTAATTTGACTTTGATAAGTTAAATGTGCATAGTGTAATTTAATGTTAATTACTAAAAGAGTGTAACCAGTCTATACATCTCTAATCCAATAAAAAGAATAATTTAAAATGTAATTTAAAATGTAGTCCCAGCTACTTGGGAGACTGAGGCAGGAGGATCTCAGTTTGGATCCTCAGACCAGGAGTTTGAGGCAGCAGTGAGCTATGATTGTGCTGCTGTACTCCAGACTGGACAACACAAAGAGATCCCATAAAATAAATAAATGAAACGAACACAAACTTCTGTCAATTAAAAAATAAGAAAAATCAGGCTGGCCCTTGAGCGCTGTGGCTCACACCTCTAATCCCAGCACTTTGGAGGCCAAAGTGGGCAGATTGCTCAAGCCTAGGAGTTCGAAACCAGCCTGGGCAACATAGGGAGAACCTGTCTCTACAAAAAAATACAAAAAGTAAGCTGGGCATGGTGGAGCATGCCTGTAGTTCCAACCACCCAGGAGGCTGAGGTGGGAGGATCACCTGAGCCTGGAAGCTCGAGACTGCAGTGAGTTGTAGTCACGCCACTACACTCCAGCCTGGGCAACAGAGTGAGACCCTCTCTCAAAAAAAAAAAAAAATCAGAAACAAACTGGGCAAATTAAGATGATGGAAACAAAACTAAATTATGTCCCTAACCACAGTAAGCTTTATGGAATTGCCGGTTAACAGGTAAAAGTTAGGGCCGGGCACAGTGGTTCATGCCTGTGATCCCAGCACTTTGGGAGGCTGAGGCGGGTGGAACACCTGAGGTCAGAGGTTCGAGACCAGCCTGGCCAACATGGTGAAACCCCCCATCTCTACTAAAAATACAAAAAATTAGCCGGTTGTGGTGGTGCATGCGTGTAATCCCAGCTACTCGGGAGGCTGAGACAGGAGAATGGCTTGAACCTGGGAGGCGGAGGTTGCAGTGAGCCAAGATCGTGCCACTGCACTCCAGCCTGGGCGACAGAGCGAGACTGTCTCACATACACACACACACAGGTAAAGGCTAGGAGGAAAATCCATGACCCAGAGTCACACACATGAACACACACAGGAGGGAGGCGTGAGTCAACCAAGGGGAGGAAAGGCCAGCTCAGGTGCCTCAGAGGTGAGAGGCAGTCACGTGCCATGTGAAGCCCAGAACATTGGTTTAAAAAGGAAACTCAAAAATAATGATGGGCCAGGTGCAGTGGCTCACGCCTGTAATCCCAACACTTTGGGAGGCCCACGCGGGCGATCACTTGAAATCAGAAATTCGAGACCAGCCTGGCCAACATGACAAAACTCCATTTCTATTAATTATACAAAAATTAGCCAAGCTTGGTGGTGTGCGCCTGTAATCCCAACTACTTGGGAGGTTGAGGCACGAGAATCACTTGAACCTGCGAGGCGGAGGCTGCAGTGAGCCGAGATCCGGCCAGTGACTCCAGCCTGGGTGTCACCCAGACTCAGACTCCACCTCAAAAACAATAAAAAAAAATTAAAATGTCTTAGAAATGGAAATGTGATAGGCAAAATTAAACTAGCAAGAAGGTGGAAAGTGGAGAAAATCTGTTTGAAAGAATGAAAAGAAGGTGGGTGATAGGATAGATTAAGACCAACAGGAATTCCAAGGGGGGAAAAGCAAAAACAGAAGATGGTGGGAATGAAGTTTAGAGAAACAATTTTCCCCCAGAACTGAGAAACATGCATCTCCAGAGTGAAAGCACCTGCCGATATCCCGCACAAAGATGGAAGAAACGACCTACATCCAGGCATGACGTGAAACATCAGACAGTCCGGGACATACAGACGGTCCCAGAGCGCAGATCACACGGAGGCTGAGAAATAAATCCCTTCCCAAGGGCAAACTGGAAGTTAGAAAACATCGGAACAATGCTTCGAAAATTACAAGTGAAAATAATTTGCAACCTAGGATTTTATACCTACCCAAGTGGTCAGTCAAGTGTGACGGTACGACAGCATTTTCAGATATGCAAACTCTAAGTTTTAAAAATTCATTTTCATAATACATGTTTTCAGGAGCCTACTAAAGGAGGAGCTCCAAATCAAGGGAGTAAACCAAGGAAGAGGAAGAAGTGGGGCCGGCCACTGTGCTGTAATCCTAGTACTTTGGAAGGCTGGGCAGGCGGATCACTACGTCAGGAGTTCAAGACCAGCCTGGCCAATATGGTGAAACCCCGTCTCTACTAAAAATACAAAAATTAGTTGGGCGTGATGGTGCGTGCCTGTAGTCCCAGCTACTCAGGAGGCTGAGGCAGGAGAATCGCTGGAACCTGAGAGGTGGAAGTTGCAGTGAGCCAAGATTACACCACTGCACTCCAGCCTGGCAACAGAGCAAGAATCCATCTGAAAAAAAAAAAAAGAGGAAGAAGTGGAATCTTGTAAACGGGGTTAGTGGTGAGGCATCCCCACGTGACAGCGGAGCCCCAGGGCTGGGCAGAGAGAGCCGCGTGTCCTGGGACCGTCTGAAATTTCCCACAGTCCACTCTGGAGCCACAGTGACTTACTTTCCTTCCACAAGTAAAATATGCTCGCCACTCCCCACTCAAGCCACCCAGAGGTCTGTTCCTGCTGCTGTCTCAGCTCAGAGGCGGTCAGCTCATGAGTCTCCTCTGGTCCGGATATATGTGAGATGCCTCTTGAGGCTGTAAACTAAAGAAAAAAAATCACCTGCCTCTACCCCAGCATAGGATTTTGAGACACGGCCAGGATAAGCACAATAATGCTCCCGTTTGAAAAAGAGAGGTGGGGGCTCATTTACTGCAGACCCAGTCTGTAGCACTTCCGTGACACAGTCAACAGCATGTTGCCAAGGGACCTTGTTTAGGGGGCAGAGTCTGTGTCATTTTTAGGGCCCCATTTTCCCTGGGAGTGACATTATTATCCTTTTTTCCCCCCCTCAGATTTTGGCTCTGCCCTTGGTATCTCTCCTCTGTGTTTTGAGATGTCCGACAGCCTGTATTTGAGGCTAAACCGCTTTCTCAGTTGCTCACTGCCTGTAGAAGGAGGGAACCCAAAGGCTTCATTTTCAACTGTCTCCGTCTCTCTTCATTTAAACTGATAACAGCGCCCTTAAAAATCTTGTGGGTTTCTGGCCAGGCACGGTGGCTCACGCCCGTATCCCAGCACTTTGTGAGGCCAAGGCAGGCGGATCACGAGGTCAAGAGATTGAGACCATCCTGGCCAACATGGTGAAACCCCGTCTCTATTAAAATTACAAAATTTAGCTGGGTGTGGTGGTGGGCACCTGTAGTCCCAGCTACTCAGGAGGCTGAGGCAGGAGAATTGCTTGAACCCAGGAGTCAGAGTCTGCAGTGATCCAAGATCGCACCATTGCCCTCTAGCCTGGCGAAAGAGCGAGACTCCATCTCAAAAAAAAAAATCTTGTGGGATTCTTAGATTATGTTCTCCACTAGACAAAAAACAGACTTAAACATTTGTCAGTGTTTTATCTGTTTTGTATGATGTGTTAGCATGTTGTGGGAAAACATCCTTTAGCGTCTTAGAAACGCTTTTGTCTAGCTGATAGGGTTTGTACTACATACTATCTTCTATCTTTTTATTTTTTTTTTAGAGACAGGGTCTTGCTCTGTTACTCAGGCTAGAGTACAATGGTGCAGCCAGTTCACAGCAGCCTTGAACTCCTGGCCTCCCACCTCAGCCTCCCAAAGGGCAGGGATGACAGGTGTGAGCCACCACACCCAGCCCCAAGATAGTAAACCTTTCTGGGGCCTTAACAATGGATATGGCCACAACCTTGATTTTATCTTTATCCTGAGGCCACTTATGACTTGAATATTTTGCGGGCAGTGGTGATGCACCCTAGAGTCCCAGCTGGTCAGGATGCTGAAGCAGGAGGATCCCTTGAGCAATATAGGGAGAACCTTGTCTCTAAAAAACAAAAAGCAAATTTAAAACAATTTTTAAAAGACAATGCTTTGCTGACTGCAGAGACAACAACATGTGAGATGGTTTTGTTTCCCAAACCAGTTCAGGCCCTGGCTCTATTTCCTCCAGATTCCGCCTGCAGACTAGACGATCCCTCCTTTCGCGCATTTCACCCTCACGGGCCTCACCAGTGCCATGAGGAGCGTTCCACTGAAATTTTTGCCGCTCTGTCTGGAGCTCTGCTTAGCCGGATCTGTTTTCTAATTTCCAAGTTACTGAAGGCAATTTTTTTTCTTTTTTTTTTTTTTGAGACAAAGTCTCACTCTGCTGCCCAGGCTGGAGTGCAGTGGTGCAATCTCAGTTCACTGCAAGCTCTGCCTCCCAGGTTTACGCCATTCTTCTGCCTCAGCCTCCTGAGTAGCTGGGACTACAGGTGCCCACCACCATGTCTGGCTAATTTTTTGGTTTTTAGTAGAGATGGGGTTTTACCATGTTAGCCAGGATGGTCTCGATCTCCTGACCTCGTGATCCACCCGCCTCGGCCTCCCAAAGTGCTGGGATGACAGGCGTGAGCCACCACGCCCGGCCCTTTTTTTTTTTTTGAGACAGAGTCTGGTTCTGTTTCCCAGGCTGGAGTGCAATGGCGCGATCTCGGCTCACTGCAGCCTCCACCTCCCGGGTTCAAGTGATTCTCCTGCCTCAGCCTCCTAAGCAGCTGGGATTACAGGC